>NW_016162356.1:16171-43693 GCF_001687245.7 Rhagoletis zephyria | reverse complement strand
GGCGCTTTGGCTTTGACTGTCACTATTGCTACATTGCTGTTGTTGGTTGGTCTTGGCTGCTGCAGCAGTTATTCCCAATGGACCGTAGTCGACTCCAGTCTGGTGCCTGGGCTCTACTACGCTTGCCATTGAATCGCTGCAATCGGTCGTCCCCTTGCTGACTTGTGGGACTCATATGCTCACAAATATGTATCTACACACATATGTATGTACATGTGAATCGGCCTTTCCTACCTTTCTTATTGTCTTACTTACTTTGTTTTATTTGCTGCTGAGCTTTTCGTTTTGCCGTTGTTTCTACCGCATCGTCTCGTAATCGCGTAACAAATCATACATATTTGTTGTTGCACTCGGTATCATCAACCACAAGTTGCACGTTCCCTTAATCTTTTACAAACATACAATACACAAACGGACCTACATATGCATGTACATACATACATACGTATGTACATTTGTCTTTCTAGCAGTGTTACTGGCCTATGCTGTCCAATGCTTAGCCCGGTTAGTTAGGAAAGCCCGAGCGGCAAGCCATTTGTCCGCAAACAGTTCGTTTCATCTTTTTCTTGAATTTACTTTATTTTTCTTTAACATTTGGATTATTATCGTTAACGTTATCTTTTGCTGTTGTACTCGAACATACCGGTGTATCGGGTATAAGGGAGGTGTATACGCAGCTCTTATGAGGATACGGTTTTATAAAATTACTTACATTTTTGTATGTGTGTATGTGTAATTTTCTTTAAAACCTATGGCAATCCAAGGGTCTGGAAATGCGTTCACATATGCAGCTCTTATTTAGAAAGTACAACAAAACCCAGTTCCACTAGTTACTTGGTTCTGTTCTATCGAAGGAGACAAGGTGGAGACAAATTCTTCTGCACTTTAGCCTTTCATTATACATATTTATCTGAAGTTTTGCTATAGCCCAATGCTGTAGAGCCTCTTATAATAAATTAGACGGATTTAGATTGGAGAGAATTTCGAAAACGCGAAATCAGACTCCCTATCAACTTCGAAAGCTCAGATTCTCTAAAGTTGAGGAATGCTCCCTAGAACCTTTTCTGAACAAAGTGAACACTTTTAACAATGTAAGTACTCCGACCGCAATTACCCTAGCCATGAGGGCTCTCCGAAGAGATAAATCCCTGATTGGTCTCAGCTCTGTTCACCCGCAGGACCCTAACCTGGGATGTTAGCACCCCAAATCTTCCATCGCGGATGAACACAAAGTAAAAGCGAATGCGGACGATGTTGCAATACTGGCTCAGGGTAAGTTTCCTCAGACCTAATGCCATCTAATGCAGACCTCTCTCGGTTCCCTAGTTACCTGTGCAAAAACATCAGTATATAGTTAAGGTAAACCCGGCTAAGATTTTGTTGGTTCTTTTTATAAAGTGCCGACTATCTCCTCTTATTGCAGCAGTCGATGAGAACAACAAAGTTGTGAGTGATACCTACAGAAAAGTGCTGGACTGCAGACCTAAACAGATACCGGGTGTCATGAACTTGTATACAGTTGGCTGCAAATTTGAAGCGAGAAGTAGAAGAAGTTTGTTTCTGCCGAGACTGGAGACATGTATTTTCAAAGTGTTGGTCGTCTAAGAGGCAGCACGTAGCCTCGGAGCGAAACCAAATCGTCCTCTTTTCTGACATTGACGCAGTTATGAAATCTTTACATTCCCGCTAATGGACACCGCTGAGTTTCTTACTAAATGTCATTGAGCTTATTTGGGTGCTGACGGATTGACTAGGAAATATACGACACACCCAATCCTTCCGAGAAAGGAAACCAAAAGGTATACAAATGACCATCTTTAAATAGTTTGTTAGAGATCACAATATTATTGCAGCCAATGAAAGCTCGACGTTAGATGCAATTAATGCCGTTATAACATTTTTAATATCTCAATTCTATCGACTAGGTGTATGGTGTCAAGTTAGCACTACTTACCAAATTTTTTAAAAAACGAGAGCTACAAATTTGTTCTTCCCACAACAAATTTACATTAAAAAAGCTACAATTAATGCTTTGCGCGCTCCATTAAACTAATTAGAAAATTTTGCTTGGTCTTGAGACCAGAAATTTTTTTTTACCAAAGACTGAAATTTTAACGCGTCAGCCTCTTCGTACTGAGTATTTTTCCCATGATTATTTTTACTTTTTACTAATTTCAAATTAATTCTCGCACATCATATGAAATTAGCCGTGTGGGAATTATGCGAATGACTGCCGTTTATGTATTTCATAGATAAATTTTTTGCCAACAATCGGAACATTTGTTTGTATTCCAAATTTCATATTGTTTTGTTAGTTTTGCTCGCAAATTAATAATCCATATTTAGTGTAGTAGATTTACCTTTGATTTTACGCCGCAAGGTATATCCGCTGTGTGAGGTCCTTTGCAAACACACACACACACACACACACACACACACACACTCATACACCCAAACACCTTCGCAAAGGTACCGTACCCTTCCACGAAAAATTTAACTGACTCAATATTGGCTAACTGGCTGCGGTTTGCGGTCTGCGGTAAGTCAAAACAACATCGACAACGCAACCGCCGCTTACAGACTCCATTCGCTTTATGTTTCGGTGAGTGAGTGTGCGCCAAATATTTTTTTCCTTTGCTTGGCAAAAAATTAACAAATTCCAGCGAATGTTATTTAAACAGAAGTGGTGTGGTGTCCATTAACGGTCGAGAAAAAATGCGCTACTTTTTCACTGTTGCAATTTTAGTAATTTTCAGTAGTGTTTTTTTTTTGGCGGCAGCTTTAAGCTGCTCTTTCGCCTTCAAATCCATCGGCTTTAATGTACCTTCTTCTTCTTTTTTCTCTCTCTTTACAGACAATTCCTCGGCTTTACTTCTTAACGGTATGTATGTGAAATTTATTTATGTTTTATATCCTAAAAAAATGTGCGAGTGCAGTAAATTTGGGAATAAGGAGCAGAGCAGAGCAGAGCAGTTAAAAGTGGTCTTAAAGTGGAGCAGCTAAGGCTGTGAAAGACCGGCTGCGGGACTTGTTAAGTTTATATATTCACGCTGTGCATATGTTTGAGAGGTATGTGAATTTAAGAAAGAAGCGCCCAAGTATGTGCCTCAGAGCTATAGAGGAAGAGCGCGAAAGGCGAAAGGGTGCGAAAAGAGCGAACGAACGTTGTGTATAAAATGTGGGAAAACTAGTTTATGACAACACATTACAACACAACGTTGGCGAATAAATGCGCTATTTATGCGAGCAGCTAAAGTGGCAGTAGCAAAGACAACGACAACAACAAGCAATAAACAAACCAACAAAAAACAACACAAAATAACCACGCAGACCACAGGGCTTCGGCAGAAGCAACCACTCGAAGTCTGCTCGGCTCAGCTCAGCTCCACGGCACTCGATGCAGCTCCAGTGAAGAAGCAACGCCTCTGTGTTGCCAAAGCTGCGTTGCAAGTTTTTTGTAGCCTCTTTTTATTTCCTTTCCATTGCATTTGCTGCTGCAGTTGACTCACCACTCACTCGTCGCCAGGTAGGAGGTGCAATGTGGCGCGGCGCGGCGCTACTCCCGCCGCCTTGCGTTTAGTTTAGGTATTTTTAAACCCACTTAGATACACGCGTGCTCCACGGCACATGCAGTCCACTTAGAATCGCCACGAACTGGCTTACAAATACATATAGCTACATACATACATAAATATCTACTAAGCCGTATGTGCATGGCATTGGAGTCCATGCCACAGCACCTTGGCTTCACTAAGCTCACCGCCATCGCCTCTGAGGTGTGTAATTCCCATCGCACGGTGCCGTTTACTTACCGGCATTTGTCATTTTTTGCCTACTCCTTTCTCGTTCGTGCGCGTGTGTTGTGTGTGTGGTTTTTGTTTTCGTTATTCTTGTTTTTTTTTGCTGTTATTGCTGTTCGTATTTATGTTTTCTTGATGAAGCTGACAAAATACGTAGTTATTCTGCATGCCACAGCGCCATTACAAAAAAGTATTTACCATAAGATGGGTCGGTTTAGTGGTTTGGACTGCAGTGTGGAGGTGGTTCGAAGAGGCATTTGGCGAAATGATTATTTAGTGCTTGTCAAGTCCGTATGACGAAAACGAGTAGTTTTAATGCTGAACGCTTTGTAAAGCTGGCCGGGGAGTCTATAAGGCCAAAATAAAAAGGGTGGAAGAGCTTTTCATCGAGGACCTTCCGCGAACCCATAAAAGGGTGGCCGGCATCGTAATAGACGCATTCTTGTGCCTTCCTGAGAGAAGAAGTTGGTAAATGGGAAATGAGGCCGCAAAAGCTTTCGTGTTGTACCTAAGAAGTCCAGGCCCATATGTCTGTCTTGGTTTCTTCTGAAAACGCTCAAGCAAGTGATTCGCCTTCATGTGAGAAACGGAATTCCTCGAGATCGTCTGTGGAGACGATGTAAAGTAGATAGAGGAAACCCCTATCCATAAAGATTTTGTAATACGGATCTTCCTCAAAGCCGGGGCCCTTCTACACAACTGTCGCGCGTAAATGGGGTGGCGTTTCTTCAGCGTAGAGTGAACACGGCAACGCTATCGTTGTCAGCGACTTGCTGGTGAAGAGACGATGTCTGGTGATTGCCTATATGGGCAAGCTTAGTGGAAATTTCTGGACATCGCGATATACATAGGTGACTCACTCATTCATTTAGGGCTTCGATTTACGCGGATCCCTGGGTCTCTCAAATGGATCGAAGATTGAGGGATAGTCTGCCATGAGTTCTCCAATGTTTTTCTGGTAGAAGTAGCTATCATTAAAGAAGAATTGGATCCACTACTCCAGAGTGTAACCTCAATAACGGAGGTAAGCATCTGCCAAGCGGTGTTCTCCTCAACTGCGTTGAAATTTTTATTTTCTATTAGTCACAGGACACAGTGGCATTGCGGAAAACTGCATGGCTGACGAGTTGGCGAGGAAGTGCCCAGTTAGCGAGGGCGTGCGTCACTGACCGCCTAGGTTCCATCCTGGGCAGATGTGCCCCAAAGAGCTCCACCGAAACGTAATTTAACTTTTTTTACTCAACACGTTTAGTATTCTGCAATAAGGAAATATACGGCAGTTCGCAACCAGCTCCTTAATTAATCCGATATTACTACTTTTTTCACAAACCGACCCCAAACATATTTTGGATCCACCCCCATTTCTTACTATTCGCCACATTTGCGTTGTTTACTTTTTCACTTCGGCAAAAATTTCCTGCAATTTAGTTTTGCTGTTTAGCATATTTGCGTTTTATGCATTCTTTACAGCGATTTTCTTGTCAGCTTTTATTCGCACGCACATTTTCGAGCAACCACAATTTGCAAGCAGCAATTTTTTGCTTTAGCCATTTCAATTGTTTTTTTTTATTGCTTTACAACTTGCTGTTTTTTTTCCTTCCTTTGGATTACAGTCTAAATAATGCAGAAATGAGACGCATAAAAATAATAAACTAATAAACCAATAAAATCGCAAAACAAAACGGAACATTTGTACGTGTGTCATTTAGATGTTTTTTTGCAACATTAGAGGCATAAATCGTTCTAAGCCGCCCCCACACCCACCTTCCTCTTCGTGGCATTTGAACCTCGCACCTTTCGCGGCATTTCGCGCGGCTGGCTTTCGTGTTTTGTAAAAATAACTGTATAAATATGCATAGGAACTGTATAAGGAATTACCGACTGTCAGTAGAGTAACAGTACTAATGCCATGAAATGTGACGAAATTAATAACTTCCTTAATTGCCGCCGACAACGCCAATACCTCTTAACTCACCTCAGGGGCGTCTTTAACAAATGAAAGGCCAGCATAATGATTCGAGTTGAGCATTTACAAAATTCGTTCGTTGCGGTGCCTACATAGCGTATTATATGGATTCACACATACACAAACACATACATATGTACACACAAAAAATGGACAAATGTACTTCGTTGCGCTTCAGACTTTGCCATCGCAAGGAAAAAGAAAAAATATATATAAAAGAAGTCGCCGCCAAAGGTTTTGTAATAAGTTTCGAGAAAGCAAAAAAAAAGCTGGGCCTTAGAAATAAAAAATATGGCACCTGTTATGCTCAGTTAAAGCAATTTGCAGTAAAATATGATGTGGCCTCGTTGCATCATCAGCAATCAGCCTCTAGTCTCTAAATAAGTAAGTACAGCAATGAAAATGAGCAGGTATAAGAAGTGATTGCGCCGCGAACAAGAGATACTCAGTACTTTTATAGGAAAATTAACTGTAAACTGTTTATAAATCAGAAACAGAAAGAAAAACATAGAGTTGTAGTGCTTTCTAAATAGCTATGAATTGAATGAATTGAGCTTTTTTGATGCTTAATTAACGTTCTCTGGGATATTGGGCAAGAACATTTAGGATCCATTTGATTCGCCTCACACATATAGTTTGTCTCCATGCTTCCACTCATTACCTAGGTTGCCCATTGGAAGTTCCGCCTAAATATGTGCTCACTCTCTGAGGTTCTCTTAAATATGTGAAGTTATATTTCCCTGAACCACTTGCTTTCACACATAAAGTGAAAGCGATCTAATAGTTTCGACAATCTCTGCAAGAGTAGTGACTAAGCGAGCCATGTTAATCGCCACAGGAAGTGGCAAACGTACTCCGCTTAGCCCTCAATACGATAGCTTATTTCTTGGTATGAACATCTTGGAAGCAACACCAGAATGCCCTGTGATGGCACGTGCAGAGGGAATGAGTTTCAGAGAACTTCCTTTTTCCTGCTTAACCTGGAATGGCTTTGAAACCCCACAATCCTTTCCGTTGGTTGACGCACATGGTCCGGCAAGCGTTCAAAACTGGTCAAAAGTCATGTATTGAATTTGAATCAAATCATGCGTTTTAGGTGACAGTAAAATAATACATTTTTTTTAGACAGATCTACCGATTAAAAGACAACGTGAAGTCATGCGCCAAAAATATTTCTCTCCACCTCATCAAAAATTATTTTACAGTGGATTGAAATTAGCACCTTTTAGCACAAACTCATCATACAGGAAATTCTAAGTAAACAACAATTCAAATTGGGTCTCGGATTATCACGTTTGTCTACTATCAATTGGGCATTATTCAGTTGAAGAAGTACCCAAAAATCCTAAACTTGTTCCACGGTGGTATTTAGGCCCGAATGCAACCTATACTTTACAACAAAAAACAAATCCACAAACAAAAAAAACATTATTCCACTACCCTTTACAATTTTCAATGAGAATTCCGAACGGAAAAATAAAATTCAAATTAAAAATAGAAATAGAAATAGAAATGGTGTTAAGATTTCGGGGAATTTGCATTCTACTTAAAAAAAATCCATTTTTAATTTGTTTTTTTGCTTAATTTGAAAGCTCACTACAAATTGAGATCTCGCCGATATTCGTTTGCTGTTTGCTGTTTGCTGTTTTTTGAATTTAAATCACCCATTCTGAATTTCAAATGAGCTATGCAATGCCGCCAAGGGCTGGGGTGGCAGTTGCTGTTGTTGTTGTTGTCGCGCACTTGCAATGCCTCATTTTCATTTTGTCACACATTTTGTTGCATCTGTTGCAAGTTGCAGTGCTTTGACGCGCACACACGCACCTTATTACATACATACACACATACACACATACATACATACGTGTGCTTGCATAAATATATATTTATGTTCAAGGAGAAGTAGAAGCAGCAGCGAAAATGTTAAGACTTAAAAAAGAATTAATAACATTCACACTTGGCACGCACAAGAGTCGGCACGAAACGGCAACACCAACAACAAAAAACACACACGAACAAATGCACGTGTGGACTAAGCGTGGGGGTGGCGAGCAAGCGGGGCGGGGGGGGGTACTGCATACATATGTGACAAAAGTGTTGTGTGTATTTTAAAAATATGCAGCAGCAACAAAGACGACGACAACAACAACAACAACAACAACATGTGGCTTAAATCAACATGAGTTACAACAACAAAAAAGGTTTCGGGGAGGTGGCGAAGACAAAAAAAAAACAGTCCGACAACTTGCTTGCCAACTGAATATGTGTAAGAGCTCTCGCATGTGCGCGTGTGTGTGTGATTGCGTGCGTGTGAGAGATGGGGCAGCAGGCTGGCTTCGCTTGGCTTTACTTGTCTTTTTTTTCTTGAATTTTTCACTTCACAAGTTTTCCCTTTCTAACGGATATGCAAGCAGCCGACAGTCGCACGCTTCGACCTTCCCCATTCTATTCTATTCTCAGTAGACCCACCCCTCTTGTTGCCGCCCCCGCCCCCGCCCCGCTGCTACGCTGCTGAAGGTTTGTCGTATTTTTTTTGCTTTAATTTCCTTTCATTTTTCTTGTCGTATGTTAGCATTTGTTTTTCTCCTCGTTGTTGTTGTTGTTGTCTCATTTATTGCTTCTTCTGCTGTTGTTGTTGGGATGTGTGTCTCAACGCTGATCCCTGATGGGCTGCGGAATCATTAGTGTTGCCGCTGATGATGATGGCATTGGATGTTTGTTGTTGGTGGAGTTGTTGTTGCTTTAGTCCGATTTTCGCCCCCTCTTTCCACATTTGCCTTTTTGTTTGTACTTGTTGTTGTTGTTGTTGCCTGCCTTGCGTGTCCAGCATACAAATTAGTTGGTTCTATTTGCATCAGCGCTGGCGTTGGGATTTCCAGTGCTACGGGCGACGAAAGTGGAATGTGAACCCGTGGGGAAATTGAGCGAATTCTCTGATCGGAAATACTTGTTCGTAGGGCAGAGGTACTATGTAAATCTTGTAAGAGATTTCATAACAAATTCAAAAGGGGGGTGAACCACTTGAAAACTAACAAAACGTTTGGGTGAGAAAGCTGAAAGACTTCGGTCGGCGGTATAGGAACAATCGGTCAATCAACATCCTCTCTGCCACCGCAAATAACCAACGAGCTAGAAAGCCTAACGATTAAACCTTACATAACTAAGAAAATTTACGAAATTCTTCTAAATCACTGGATATCAAGTACTGCCGACCACCCTTATCAAAGGGAGAATCTTGGAACTTTTGCATAAAGTTTGGGAAATAAAAAAGTGACTGCTACTGCGGAAACCCGTTTAAATCTTCGGTAATAGCGAACCAAAGGACAATTAGGCATGGGAGCCGAAACAAAATGGTTTGTCCTGACAAGGAGTAGGTCCTTTAATTTGTATAAAACACAAATACGTCGAACTTAAGGAAGTTCAACGATATCACTTTGAAAATTCATTTTATTATCGCTATTGCTTGAGAATTTTTAAGTGCGTGCTGTGCGATTTGCTTAAAAATAAAACTGTTTTTAATTTTACTTAAAAAAATTAGTGAATCAAATTTAGAACTTTTTGTAAGCTTTCAAAATTACGGCCAAGTTGCGCCAAGCGAAACTCAATAAAATGAATAAAGTGGCATTTCTTATATTAATTTTACTATATATCAAGTTGCCCTTTTTTGTGTTAAGCTTCGTGGGCTTTCAGGGCCAGTTTTTCAGTGCCAGTTTAAACTTAGCTTAAGTAAAATGAGTATAAATTGAACAGCTGGCTGACATTTTATTGGATGATCTTAGTTTAAACCAGCCAGATCGGGCGTTTAAATTGAGTTTAAACCAAGGCCGTCCACTGAAAAACTGACCCTCAGAAGCCCGTCTTTCAGTAAAAGTTGGCTAATCCGGATCAATTAAAACCAGCTTAATTCGGACTATACGGGTATCCGGATTACCTGAGAAAAAACTCCTATAATTGTTTCGTTATTTATTATTTAAAAAAAAAAAAACTATAACAATGACTTCTACACCACGCGACAAAAGATAGCACATCAACATTTTTACCAGTTTTGAATACTTTTCTTTTGCTTCTTTTAATTCAAATTGGGGTGTTGGATGTATGTTACGAGTATTCTATGAGTTCGTCCTAGATAAATCAGATTCCATTAGAAGATTCTAAGCCTATTAATATTGGCTCTAGTTCAGTGATTCCCAAAGTGGTCCAGGTGGACCCCCAGGGGCCCATGGAAGACTCGACGAGGGTCCACGGTGGCGTAAGCAAAATATGGGGGTCCATGATTTAAAAATGGGAGTCCAGGAAAATTTATCTGGTTTCGATGTAAAGAACCAAGAACTTTATTTAACTCAATTTTTTTTTTTAGTGGTGTCTTGACGCACTGCTGCACTTACCGGCACTTTGTGTTTTCATACGTGGGGAAGCCTTAAAGGCCACCTGCAGACTAAAAAGAACCGGATGCTGGTGAAGGTTGCTGGTGGCAGAGATTTGAGCACTTGTGTCTTTTCAATGCTACAGGATAGTACGCCACCATTACCTTTGTTGAAGAGATTCTATAATGTTTAGTTCAATGCTGGTTTGATTCCATCGCTGAGACTGGACCCACACATTGTCGAATCTTCACTGATGGCTCCAAAACTGACTCTGCTTCCAAAGCTTCACTTTTTTGTAGGGGAATATGCTTCGGTCTTCCAGGCTGAGGTAATTGCAATACTCAAAGCCATGGACTACGTGGTGGAACATAGGTAGAGGGGAAGGAATTTACGTGACTACAGTGACAACCAAGCTGCCCTTAAGGCATTGACCAGTCCTGTATTTATGTACTTTCCAACTAGTTCGGCAATGCAAGTCTCGACTAAAATATGATGGGGATCATAACGAGATTGTTTTACTCTGGGTGCCAGGTCGCATTCCTCGGTCCGCAACCAGTTTTAGCACTCCCACCTTCGGCAAAATCGAAGCCACCATCAGAAACTGGGTGAATACTTTGCTCAGAAATGACTGAGAGGCATCGAGAGGGTGCAGGTGGGCAAAACTCATGTTGCCTTCAATCTTACAAGGTCTATCTAATTTTTTGCTCTCACTGAGCAGACGACACTGCAGACAACTTGCTGGACTGCTGACTGGTCACTTCACGTGGCACAAACATCTGACTGTGATTGGCGTAAAGGACAAGTCCATTTGCCCATCTTGCCTTGAAGAAGATGGGCCGGTGCAACACTTTTGTGCTTCTTGCCTGCTTGCTTATTTGTCATAGATTTGTTAAACTCGTTCTTTTCTCTATTGTCAGTTTCTGAATGAAAAATTTGGCGTAAAAAGCTTAGTCGTTTTGATGTTTTAAGTTTTGTGTTTTAAAAATGTGATAAATATTTTTCGCCTCACTTTAAAACTCGGAGCGATAAAAATAAAAATGATGCCATTAACACAAATAAACTATTTGACATATTCTCCTCGTGCAAAGTCATGAGTGAGCCGAACATTTGATGAGTTTATTGCGAAGATAATGTAAATAACGCCAGCGCTCGCTGTGCTCTTAAAAAATTGAACTCTTCCGATCAAGCTCTATTTTTTAAAACCTACAAGTGTGTAATCACATAATTTTTATAAATAGTTTGGAGTTTAGTTTTTGAATTGATCCGCGATGCAAATTTACACTGTTAGATCTAGTTTTCACATTTAATTTTTTTACGAGATTTGGGAATATTTAGAAATGTGCTGATACACACGGGGGCCCACCGAAACCAGTAAATTTTTGAAAGGGGTCTACGAGGTAAAAAAGTTTTGCGAACCTCTGCTCTAGTTGAAGACATGTTAATAGTTAAGTTGGTTTTTATTTTCCCACTGTCTGCAAACTGTCTCAGAAAATGGTCTATGGAGTAAACCTCGGCCTAGAAGACAGAATCGTCTTTCCCCATGCCGGTTAATAGAATCCATTTAGGTGGTAAGGTAAGCCATAGCCCACTGCTCAGACAGTTTAAGGTCGTTTCTCTTCCTAATCCCATCTGAAAAGAAAACTTCGAAGTACTTACCTCAGTTTCTATGTAAAATATGTAGACTGAAAAATGGTAAGGAAAAATGGCAATGTTGCCGTTTGTTTGCCGACGGTTGTGCCCTGTTGGACTGCCACCTTTTACCTACCAACGCCATTAACTACCTGACACACTTGCGGATGGATCACTTGCCCTCGGAATTACAATGCCTCTGTTAACAACAACAAAAACAAAACAGCGCACTGGGCAAGAAGCAGTGCCGGCAGTTTTTCTGAAATCTATGTACAGAGACGACGGGTGTTTAGTGTTGGCGATAAAATGCGTTCGTCGCTTGCTTGCTCGCTCCACTCCAAGCGAGGCGCTATTGGTTTGTCTCGGCTTGTGTGTGCGCTTGTGTATGGTATATGTATGTATTTTCTTTACTTTTTCACGTTTGTAATGTCTGTCCGGGTCGGCTGTCATTTAGAGGTGGTTGGTGTTGTTGTTGTTGTTGCACCACTCGCTAGACAGGCACTTTGCTGCTATATGCGCCTTTGATAGTTGTTGTTGTTGTTGTTGTTGCTGTTGTTGTTTGCAGGGAAAAGTATCTTTAAGCACGCACACATAATTCAGTCGGCACTACTGCGAACAACAGCAGCAACGACAACAACAACAACAACAACAGCTGGTAAAATAATGATGATGATGATGGCAACAAACACACGTGTGAAACATTGTTAATAATAATAGCAACAATTTTGTAGTTTAGCGCCTGGAATTTGTACATTTAATTTTTTTTTTCCACGTTTTGCTTTATTTTTTTTTCTTTCGTTGTGCTGTCGTTAAATTGTCTGTGTAGTGTTTTTCTTTGCCTTCTTCCTCTTTCATTTGCTTTTTCAGTCCTTGGAGTTCATTCAATTTTCAATGCGTTCGCATTAGTTGCCACTGCCTTTTGGCTTCTTTTTGTTGCTTTTTATTGTATTCGTATCGCATTTTGTTGTTGGTTTGTTGGTGTTGCTCTTTTGTTTTTGAAATGTTGGCAATAAATTTGTTAAAATGTTCATTCCACTGTTTTGTTTTTCTTTCCCGCTTCCCGCCAGCTTCGTTTGTTGCACGCACGCACGTTTTCCACGTTTCCACCTTTTCAAATTTTATTGCATTCAAGTTAGTTTTCAAAATACATAAAGAAAAGATATGAAAATTGATACCCTTGCCTCTCCCCTATCACATTTCCATTCATTACTGTTGTTTTCTTTTAATTTTCACGGCAGTAATTTGTGACCTAAAGGTGGCTACTGCCTTGCGGCAACACTGCTGTGGGCTAGTAATTAGTATCTATGTAAATGTATGCACTCATATCTAAATAAATACAAAAACACATCCGCATTCGTAGATACCTGCGACAAATGGGGAGGTTTGGTTCACTTTCAGACTTACGCTGAGCAATCATTGATGTGAGCTAATTGATTAGCGGTGTGGTTTTTCTGTGAAAGAAGGAACATTCATTTCATTCATTTTGAGATTTGGTCAAAAGCCTTTTAAGTCAATAATAATAGTGCTTGCTGAGTTATGTACTGAATTTGAACTGAAAGATGGCTTTGCTTGGCTAGCCTTCACAACAAATCTAATAAAGGGAAGATGAAATGCCTCGTATCAACTCTGTTAGAACACATAGCACTGTTGCCTCCCGATTCGATCATAAACACCGCTGAAAATGTTAGCCTAGAAGTGTAAGTCTTATCTGCTCGTCGTTCTCTCTAATGAAAATCATGATTTTGAATACAGACGACTTTTGAATTTGTCCATGTGGAATTATTAACTGTATTACTAATAATGAGTAATGATGATTAAGAACCGGTTTTACCAGTGGATGTTACATAACTGTGTGCCAGTGTTGATTTTCTAAGTACATGTCTACCTTTTTCGGACCTTTTCTAGTTAAAAGTGATATTTTGTTTTACCTAACCATTACTATCGAAGAAACTCTCAGCTCCAATAAAAGCTTAAATAGGCTTGGTAGACGAATTCCTAATTCGAAGTTTTTGTGTTAATTCCTGAGAAATGTAAAGTCTCAAAGAAGTTCTAGTGAGAACGCAAAATGTTTTCAGTCCCACATAGAGGCTTCAAGATTTTTATCTCGCCTGCTCTGCGGTGACTTCGTTCTCCCTGATCCTGCTGTAGCTTTTGCAAAAAAAAAACCTTTTATGGGCAAGTGTGGAGATGGCCATCCTATTAAAAGCCTTTCAAACTTGTTTTACAGTTTTTTTGCACAAGTTGTGGTTACTAGCGTCAAGGCCTGGAAAACGATGAGCAATCTGCCTCATGGGAACCAAGAGTTTGAGTCAACAAATCACAGGGATATGAGCCACATTCGGAAGCACGGTTGTGCGATCAAGCCACTTTACTAACTTGCATCCCTCTTTGGACCAATATTCTTCAGAAGCCGCACGAAGCAACCCCTTTATAATGGATGCCCCATTGGTGTCCACTTTGCAGGGACTGTATTATCGGAAAGGTGACACCACAAGAGCTGTAGACTGATATTCTAAAGGCTGTACCAAATAAAACTTATGCTTCGTATATTGACTTGCTAGTATCGGAACTATTTCTGCACGTTTATGAGCCAAAAGTTCTTCAACGGCTCGGCGCCAGTGACTCATCCGTAATCGTATGGTGCGAATGCCGCATTACACGAAAGCTAGCCTTTCGACATAAGCTACTATTCCATACGAACTGAGGCTGGTCCTGCAATTCGCTTTCGAGGGAATTTCAACCAAAGTAACTTTGAATTCATATTGAAAGGCGTTGTAGTTCACTCGGAAGCGAATTGCAGAGCCTGCCAGCGGGATTTCACAATTTGCTAGTTCTTTCATTTGCAACATCCTTTAGAGAGGAGAAAAAAGCAGAGCCAAACTAGCTGGGTTTCGAGTTAAACTCTGTGCCTTCGTCACATTGTGAGACATTGCCCCTTGCTACCCGTATATAATTTAGGGAGAGTGATGATTGGCGTGTTTCGCAGTGGTAAATTTAGTCTTGTTTTGTCCAGTCTATCAGTCCACTAATTCTCTTTAATTCCTGTATGCACTAGCATCCGGCAAATAGCGAGCGGCAGAGTTCATCTATTATATTCCTGGATTGCAGAATGCAAACCAGACAAATACTTAGAATAATTAAAAACAAGTAAAAAAAGTCTAAGTTCGGGCGGAGGCGAACATTAAATACACGGCGCAAGTTTTTAAAATAGTTGGATCACCTTACGGTGCGATTTGAAAAATTTTCAGCCGTTTGGTATGTTGTATCGAGGCCAACAACTATGCCAAATTTGGGAAATTGGTGGAGCAGCTACCAAGTTGCAACTGCCCTACTGATAAAACTTTGCTAGAAATTCACACCGAACGTGATACTTTAATAAATCTCGCGACACTGCGGTTGTGATTGCAAATCGAAGAAGGCCATACAGTTTTTCTATTTCTGAAAACTACCGTTATGTGGGAGGTAGGCGTGGTTATTGCCGGCTGAAAAGAAGTACACATACCAAGTTTCGTTAAGATATCTCGATTTTTACTCCAGTTATCGTGTGCACAGACGGACGGACGGACGGACGGACAGTCACCGCTTAATCGATTTCTTTCTTCATTCTGATCATTTATGTATACATTTGTCTATATATCGATTCGTTTTGGCTGTTACAAACAACTGTTATGTGAACAAAGTTATAATACCCTTGTGCACAAGTGCGCTCGGGTATAAACATTTTTCTATTTATTTTATTTCATTCTTTTTTTTTAGTTTTTTTTTGTTTGATTTAACATTTTTATCTGCTTTTAGCACCATCTTTTGAGAGCTCGCATATGCCCAGCGGTATTATTTATCCCTTGTTAATCAATTATATCCGATCTCCCTGTGCGGCTAATTTCCATTACAACATTCTTTTAGAGAAAACAAACTAAATAAATATCCATATTTGTATGAGAAATATTTCTAGGGATTACGCTTTGTTGTTATTGCTTTTACATGCAATACATATTTACGCCCGCTTTTCACAAACGCCGCAGGCTTCTCCTATCAGTTTTTTGTAGGTATGTATGTTTAATTTATGTTTAAAATCTTCCAACAAATCCGTAAAATTGCTAATACCCAAATATCGTTTTTTTTTTCTTTTCATTTCCATTTTGAATTCCACGTTTTCTTCTTTTTTCGGTTTTAATTTCTCANATTGCTAATACCCAAATATCGTTTTTTTTTTCATTTCCATTTTGAATTCCACTTTTCTTCTTTTTTCGGTTTTAATTTCTCCTTTTCAATATTTACCATTTTTCATTTTCATATTCCCCTAACCTTTTTCCATTAGCCATGTTATTTGCTTTGTCGCTTGATATTTCTACTACCATTATTTGTATTTGTGTTTTAACTTTTTTTTTTTTATTCTTCACTTTTTTACTTTCTTTCGAGCGTATCTACTTTCAATATTTCAAAATTTTTATTTGCATTCGCTTGTGTTTGTCTGAGTTTCAATGGTTGTGACAGTCTAATAACGTGGTGGCATTTGGGTTTTTCTATTCGCTCGCAGCGTTTATATTTTTTAATTTCCCATTTTCCGTTTTTTTGTTTGTTTGTTTGCATTATTGCTGTGCCCCGACACAGTCGTCATGGGGTCGTCACCGTCGACACTGACTCCGGCCAACTTAAATTCTAATTCCGCCGCCACCTTCACCACTACTGTCATTCTGTGGCACTTTCGTCTCCATTAAGATATAACTACTAGTGAATATCTGCCTGATGATGATGACTCTACGTTAGAATGCAACGCAACACGTACCACGTAGTTATGGGTCGTCAGACGACAGTCATTCGTCTCGGTTTGACGCCGAGGAACAGTGGTGGTAAGCAGATAAAATTTCCATTTGTCGCACTCCATCACATGTCTTCATCAATCACATTTCGGCGTAGGCCACATTTTCCCCTCAGCACTTTGGGTTGTCATAATTTACTTATTGCAAACTGACCCATCGGTTTTTGTAAATTGAATATGGATACCTTTTTATTGAATTTCAAACGCCTAAGCAATCTCTTACCGCTATGTTGCAATCTGCCTTCAGCAGACCCAGAAAGTTTCGTAATTTTTTCTTCAGTCTTCCTGGGAATTTATTCAGATATCGCTACAGCTGCTTTCAAGCGAAGGTACCTGCCGTAAAAGTGGAAGTGCATTGGATGCCAGTCAAGGATGTGCACATCTGAGTCACATCAGTATATCTCTCTTGGCGGGTCTCCTGACATGTGAATATGGAAAGTCGATTGAAGAAATGTCTAAATAAAACTCGGAAATGTGGGAGAATAGCTCTCTACAACCAACTTTTTGTAATATGCTCAGGATAATTTACGAGTAAATCACAACTGCAATGGCCTATAGGTACACCCATAAGGCTATGAATTCTCAAGATTTTTGTGACTGAGGCCTAACAAAAAACTGACGGGGGGCCTTTGAAAATTAAGCAAATCCGCAGGATGAATTCTTACCGGCTTCGTTACGGGACCCTACTCTTTTGAAGAAGTTGTAGAAATAAGAAAGAGGAGAATTCTATCCACCATTTCCTACTAGATAAATATCCAACCTTCCAGGCAAGGAACTCAAGCACTTGGAGTCCCGCTTTTTCGTCAGATAGGCAGTGAAACTATTGAGCCTCCCCGCTTTCATCTGATGTATGTAGTACTCCGTGATCTTTCCTAGAACGTCTGTTGAGGCTTAATCTTATGAAGACTCCAGCCCCCAGTTGCTTCGAGAAAAATTTTAAAATTTCTCGGTAGGGAAGCGTTCTACGAATTGCATCAAATTCCACACACTGTGCTGTGCGGTTCGCCAATCGCCTGCCAAACCGCAAGAATAATGCCTTCCTTCACTGGCATTTCGGCGACATGTCTGCATTCCACTGATGCCACAACTTCGTCTTCTTCTTCTGCTTCTGCTTCCATTTTCTCCCTTTGACAGCACGCGTATATATTTGTTCTAATATATCTTCATAACTGCAGGATTGTCTGGCTGTCTTTCGGCTATTTTCGCGCGCATCTCACCACACTGCCTACTCGCCCCGGCCACCTCTGCTGGCTCTGACGCACAGCAGCACAACAGCACCAAATACTTGCGCCGAGTACTTTTTAGGTCCTCGACAGGCTGTGTGTCCAAATATGAAAGTGGAATTTCACATTTCACATTTATGTTTGTCTGATCTGTGCAATACATACTTTGATTGTCTATGAAGTAGAAATGTAGTTGCCTGTCTGTACTTCTTCTGTTTGACTATTTGGTTGGCTGGCAGCGACAGTTATTACTTTTACAAGTATTTAAGTAAGAGTGCGTGTATGTTTAGGAAATCTTTTTGTGTGCATGTCCCGCCTGTCTTTGTCCAGTCACACATACACATACATATATGTGTGTGCAATAAATATTTCCGATTATTTGTATGAGTGTATCTAACTGCGAGCGCATTTCAAGTGTTTGTCCCACTTGAAAATTTGGCATCAAATGTCATCGTTCGCACAATCTATTTCACTGGCAGTGCAAGTATTTCATACACACAATCCCATACTCTGAGCAAGCATTCGACGGGACGGCATGGCTGACTGACTGCCTGACTTTGCTCTCTGCTGCCAACAATGATGACGGACTGACTGCCCCCGAGTGTGCATGGAGGAGCTGTAGCGCTGAGTGGTTGGAATCGGGTTGACTGGTTGGCGGCCTTCTGCCTGCTGCCTGTCTACTACTCTGCTCTGGCGATGTTTGCTTGGCAGCTTGCTTTTGAATAGATGACGATAGATAGCTGAATGGATGGATAGCTGTATGGCTCGATGGATGGATGGATGAATGCCTCAATGACTGGCTATGCCACTGCGCGCCCATACAACGCCATCAACACCGTATCTAAGAGGAGCGTTTTGTTGTTTTTTGGCAGATATGTATTTTGCTATTCTATTATTCTGGCCTTGCTTTTGGTGTATGGCTGCTCGACGTTTTTCCTGTTTTTTTTATCACAATTCGTTTTTTTTCATTTCAGTGCTGCTTATTTTTGAAGTGCTGTCGGCATTCTTTCACTCAACGGCACATTTGCCGGGTGAAAGTGTGGATTTAAATGAGTTTTTAAGATACTTGTGCACGTTCCGCAGCGCAACATTTTGCGTCCGCTCGTTCGTTCGTTCGTTCGTTTAGTTATGAATGAGATGTTTTTGTGTTTTGTGTTTTTTTTTTCGGGGAGTTATTTGTTGTTTACGTCTTTTGACTGCCAACCAACCGTCCCAATTGTCGTCATTTAGAGGTTGTAAGTATGTAAGCTGGGAGCGCTTTATTGTCGCGCTGTAGCTCATTTTCTGTCGTTTTAATGAGTCACTTACTTAATTGCGATGTGTAGTTATCTGTCTTCTCCTTACTTAAAAATCTTTTTGACTCTGATTTGTAGTCGAAACTCATAAGTGGATTTCAAAATTGAAATTTTTATGCGAAGCATTTTTGCTGGTAGCTCGCTGCTGCTGCTGTCTCATTGTCTGTAGTAGCTTTTAGACGCGTGTTGGCGTCAATAAAATTTGCCGCTTATCTCAATTGCCGGCACATAAAATGCTCAAGAATTTTTCAGAAGCCATTAGGAAGTGTTCATTTATTATTTTTTAATAGCTAAAGGGTCACGTGACTGTCGCTTGGCGTTTGAGGAAATGAATCATCCAGGGAGCGCAGTAAGAGGAAGTTTGTGTCAAAAAATTTAAATTCATTTATCAACTTTAATAATTTCAAATCGTCGTCGTCAATAGGAGGGGCTCTTTAGGAAGAATTGAAAAATGTATAAAGAAAAGAAGAAACCACTTTAATTAATATAAAACCCTTTGCGTTCCTCAAGTCCGACACTGATATTAGTGACGGTAAGCAGATCCCCTGTATTAGTGATTCGCCAGCGGGTGAAAAGGTAAACGCAAGGCACCTGAGGCGAGGAAGTCAGTAGGAAAAGTAGGCCGCTATTTAAGCGAAGGCGAGTACCTGCAATACTGCGCCCGGACAGACAATGGGAAAGCTTGAGAGGAAGTTTATGATTAATTCGTTTTGGCACTGTGTCAGCCGGTGGTCTGTGCAAGCAGGCGGAAGGAAGTCGCATACCGAAAGGATCGCACTTGCTCGCATGCTCGATACAACTGCCCGCATCCTGCAAAAGAGGATGTTGCACAAGTCTATTTTCTAATGATGCAAACTCCAAATATTCCTGATTCCTGGACTTGGAGGGATTTTTTGAGGTAACGATGCTTAGAGGGTTCTCCTCTTAAGATGTCATTGCATAAAATGTACTGCATCGGCGGTTGTTGAGCCGAGGCCATTGTAGTATCGATTTAACTGACATACGATTATATATATCTCTCCTTCGAGGGAGTTCTTGGACACCGATCAATTCGCCGAGTTAAAAAGTTTGGGCCTATTAGTGGGTTGCGACACTAACTTGCAAAACACTCCGTTGGGTAGCAGAAAAGGAAACCCGACTGGGAACAAGCTATTGGACTTCATTCTGTCATCGAGTTCGAATTTGTCACCAACAGAAGACACGAAGTGCCAATGGTCGGAATGTTCAAAAGACGGACTGGGAAAAGTATAGGTTTTTGAGAAAGAATGTGTGTTGAGGAGACACAGGCAAGGAAAATCGCTCCAAAGTTGGAACGTTGAACTTACCAAACCTCGTTACATGTTCTAGAGACTTCAGAAAAGGGAGTCGAAGGTCGAAAAAAGAGATACTAAGTATAAGAAACTTCTGTGGTGATATTGATGAAAGAGTCTGCAAGACTGTGTAAGGATATGTACACACAGGAAGAGGTGCCTAGCTGAACGAAGCTAAGTGGAGCGATGTGAAGGTATGGGTGTTCACACTGAGCGGGACTGAGCGGAGCTTTTTCCATGGAACCTGCTGCAAAGATATCACAAAAATTCACTTCAAATACTTCAAAAGTCACCCATTTTTGATTTGACTCTCTGAAAATGGTTTGGCACATCACTCTCTTAGATACTCCTCTTCTGGGTAGCATGTTAATTCCTGACGCATGCAGAGACATGCTATCCCCCAGCTCTATGAGAAGTGGGACCTTTAAGACTAAAGCGATACATAGCATCACGGGTTTTGAATGAAGAACCAGTGAAATTTTCTGCCGTTTTGAGAACTTTTAAGGCAACTGGTTCAACTTAATTGCTGAAGTGTGAGAGACAAGTTCATAGGAGCTCTAATAAATATAACCTCATCACACTTTGTAGAAAAGTTATAGGTCAGTTTTCCATACTTTTCACTGTTATGCCATTTATACAAAAAAATCAAAACCCAGCAGACTTCATCTGGGCTTACATGCAAGGCTCATTTAACCAATTCATTATGTGAGAACTCTCATGCCATGCCAAGTATGCATAACTGAGCTGTTAGAGTAGTATTTACTCTCGCATGAACGTTCTTAAGGCTCTCTAAGCATTCTTTGTGCTAAAATACTATTAAGATATTTGTTAATTTTTCTATTTGTATTCGGCTTTAATTCCATTAGACTAAATGTTGATTTAACTTAAAGATTTATTTTTTTTTAATAATTTTAATAATAAAAACTTCGTTGTTTCATCTTAAAATTAAAATTTGTAGATATATTTTAGTTTTTGTTTATTTAGCCTACAATGTACACGATAACCTTGCCCATTAATGTACATATACGCACCTACAAATGCGTGTTCTTGCATGTTTTCTACAGAATATTTATTTAAAATATTTCATTTGAATTTTGTATTTAAAATGAAATTTTATTTTAAGCTCTCCAAACGAGTTTCCATTAAGCAATTAAAATAGTTTACTTTATTTCCACAAAATAGTGCAAGCAAAAAGAGAAAAAATAAAATAAATGAAAAATAAATAATTCCAGCCACTTTTTTTATAAATCGCTGGCTTTCCACAACGCCCACGCACACACACGCACACTGACGCACACTGACGCAAATAAAGATTTAGAATTTCCACAAGTAATCCACTTTATGAATGAATCTCACAACTGCAGTAATGACGCCTACGAACGGATACTAATTCGCTATGGCAGCACTCCCCCCAACTGGCACCCTCGCTTCTGCCTCCTCCTCCTCCTTTGCCTTTGCAGCAGCAACAACAACACCCACATTCCGCCGCCTATTGGCAATTACACGCTGCCCGCTCGCAGATACAACGCGCTAGTTAATCCCGCGTTTTATTTATAGAAATTGAAATAGAAATATGCAGCCGCTGTCGGCTGTCGGCTGTCGCTGGTCGGCCGAAAGGCTTAATTTAACGCATTATAAGTGTCGAAGGCAATAGGAACTGCGAGCGTGATTGGATTTGATTGGATTGAATGGCGTATCGTAGACGGACGGATGAATGGATGGATGGGTGGGTGGGTGGGCTGCTGGCTGCTTCTGCGCGCCGCCCCCTTGCTGCTGGCGGCTAACCGGCTATGCTGCGCTGTGTTGGCGCGTGTTTCTCTGTCTTCCTCAATTGTGTGGTTCAATAAATGTTGAATGGGTGGCGGCTGCCCGCTGTTATGGCTTTTGTCGTTTTTGTTGTTGTTGGCTGGTGTGTGTGTTGAGTGCGGGGGCACTTAAACTTGTGTATGAATGCAACATTTGATTGGCAATAATTGAAAATTGTTGTTGCGCTTAATGCACAAATGATGCTATTGTTAAACATCTACATACATACATACATACACATGTACGTTTACATGATCGGAGCTTCGTAGTTGTTGCTATTATTGTGCGTTTTTAATTTCTCCTATTTGTTATAGTTTTTTGTTCTCCTAAATGGTGGCAAATACTCAGATGTCAGGTTGCATTTTGCACTTCACAGAGTGAAAAGATTAAATAAATAACTATTAGTTCCTGCTGCGGCTTTGTGTAGCTTTATTTCGAAAAATTAATTTCATATTTTTTTTGTATTTCTGCTGATTGCGCTTAGCTTGGCGGCATTAATTTGAATTTTATTGGGAGTCAGGTTTAAACAAAAAGCAGCTGGAGTTTTTATCAGTGGTATCACAGCAGCTACTCTGAGAAATATAGATGAGGCGCTCTTCATCAGATGAAGCCCCCTCTCTCTAAAATTCGTTCAGAAAAATAGATCGGTTATATTTTGAAAATACGGTAAAAATGTTTACTCTTAAATGGTAAGTGGAGTTTTTTTTGGAAACCAAGATGGTGGCTTTTTTTTTAATTGAATCCGCCATATTCCTATCCACCGAGACCCCAAAAACCGCTGAGAGACAATTTTCAATTGAATTCAATAATTTTTCGAATTTTAATTGGGTCCGATATATTGACCTTCAACAAACGCCAATCAACATTTAAAAGTAATTATTTGTATCGAGTTTTCAAGAAGCCAACAGATTTTTTTACTTAACCCGATTCTGGATAGAAGATGCGTGAATTATCAAAAATTTATCTGCCATATTGGATCCGTCATTTTGAATTTTAATGATTTATTATCATATTCAGCTGCCCCAAAACCTCGTGTAACAAATTTCAAATGAATCCAATCATTTTTCAAAACTTTGTCTGCCATATTGCACTTCCAAAAACGCCAATCATAATTTAAAAGTAAAGAATTTTCAAGTTTAAAACAGATTTTTTTTATATCTGTACCAAATTTGGAGTGAGGGGGGCTTCAGTTGCCGAAGAATAGCTCATATCTATGTAAGTGGGAGCTTTGTGAATCTGCAACCTTTCCTAAGCTGTTGTGAGGGGAATACAAAAAAAAGATACTAGTGTGATATGATCTGCTAGAACAAGGGACCTACCGGGTATCTGAGAAACAGGCAAACTTCTTTAAATTTATATCTATCTCCTGTGATGTGGGAGTACCGCTGGCAACTTGTTGCTTAGAGCATTCTAAAGGAATATTTAATATAAAAGATGAGGTAAAGAAACCTTTTGTATATTAGCTCGGCAAATCTGACCCGTGCTGGATAATGTGAATATCAGCTGTATGATTGGACCAGAAACAAACAGCTGAATGCTATTTGTTCAATAAACATACCTCAAAATCAAAATTAACATACCCAGCAGGGTTGCATTAAAAAAAATCATTCAATTAGCACTTAATTGAGCACTAATCGTGCAATTAAGAATTAAAATTTTATATAGTAAATCGAGCTAAATTAGCTCCTTCATCAAGAAAGTTTGGCTAATTGCTCGATTAACTGCCTGTCTGAAAATAGTATTACGCCCATATGAGAGATACACATGTGGTTCAGAAGCCAGTTCGTATTCTATTTAAGCCAAATTGGGCTTTTATTTTGACTGCATTATTGTAAAAGTAAATTAGAAACAATTACCACAAAAGCGTTATAGTCGTGAAAGGGTTAAGTGAAGTCTCTATTAGTGTAAATAAAATAAATAGATCACATATTTTAAGAAAATACCTTTGGTACCCGTAGACAAAACGCTTTTCTGCAAAGGCTACCTAGACATGTTTAGCTGCTACTTTGAATAAATTCATCTGCAGCAATGAACTTCATTCAGCTGCTGAGAGCAGTAAAGTAGGCAAAGTGAGAGCACTCCAAAAGCTAGCAGGCCCTTCGTACACTCAGCCTCAGTTGAACCGGTAGAAACTACAAATAACTAAAAACCAAATGTGGAATGGCGAAAATTTTTGCTAAGAACCATGGCATGGAATATGAATATGAAACTTTGCATATATACTTGCTTGTTTGTGCAAGTACATTCATGTGTAAGTATGGCGAAGCATGCTTGTTGTGTAGTAGCTTTGCTAAACAATTGTATAGCCATGGAATGCAAGCGGTTGCTGGCTGGCTGCACAAACAAAGCGTAAAACTACAGACTTATTTTATATTCTTTCTTATTGTATAGCTCCCTTCATCAACTTAACTTTTGCATTTGGTATTTTTTGTTGTTGCCAATTCACAATGGATTTGTTTATTAAATGTAGTTACATGGTAGTTGTTGTTCTTCCTTCTTACAACTATTGATGTTGTTGCTACCGCCGTTACAGTTATAAGCTACTTTTTGTGTTGTTGTTGCTGTTGTTGCTGCTATGCCTCCCCATTGTTGCTTGCCTTATATTTTTTAAGCTATGCAATTGTTGCAAGAAATTGTAGTTGTGTTTATGGTTTTTGATTTTTGCAATTCTTTTCCAACACACACACATATGTATGCCACAGCCGCTTAATGCTGCCCACAGCCTCACCGCTCCTGCATAAACTATGTATAGAAAATGGTGTTTCTTGCTCGCTTGAGGCTGTAATCCAAGTTCGTTTTATTTTATTTACATTGCCCTCCCTTACCTCTTTTTCCCTACTCTCGGCTTCTGATTGCATTCGCTTTCCCCACCTCACCAAATATGCAGCGAGTACTTAAAGCATAAAAGTAGTACTCACTTAGTAATCCGTATGAACTCACTCACTGAGTAGTTTCGTAAATACTTGCACACATACATACATACATACATACAGATGCATATTGGACTTCTATATGTAGTAGGACTAGTATGTTAAATTTCTTATTTACTCTTTGTATGCCATTTAATCCGGCGATTGTTGGTGTTAATACTGTTGTTGAAGCTCTGTTATATACTTGTTTGTTTGTTGTTGTAGTGTGTTGTTGTTATTGCTGTTGCTATTTGATCTTCTTATTGCCACAGCATCCAACACTCGGTCAGTTTATTTGCTCAATCAATGGCTTCCATTATTCTTACAGAATTAAGCCTCTTCTATTTGATGGCACCGGTGCACAGTGCAACGGAAATCCAAAAGTGCGACCAAAATTCGAAGCTTTAAAGAAATGATTCCAAATTTCGTACTAGGGCGTCTAATGAATTTCGAGCTTTTTAATTAGATTTCTTAGAAAGATTTTGAGTATGCAGTTTTATAGCCCACTCAATTTTAGTATCACAAAGTGCAAGTTTGAAGTAGCTAGGACTTACCGTTGGTTATTGACAACTTTTTTGTTGACAGTGCCAGCCATTTTCCTCCATACGAAGTATATTCGGTGATATGAAAAAAATGAGCAACAGCTTCAACAAAAAATTTGCCAAAAATCAACCGTACGACCGACCCAGCTACTTTAAGCTTTCACTTTATTATACTTAAATTATATGGGCTACACTCTAAAAAATTCGTGTTTAAATTTTCGCATATTAAGATGGGTGACCAGTTTCCTCTTTTAATGAATGCAAATTTACACACCGTGTTGTAATTAAATTAAACACATCTTGTTTACTTTTACTTATCATATGTGTGGCGTAGAACAAATTTTTAATTTGTTTGTTGAATTCTAAACATATATTGTTTACGATTGCACTGTTTACACAGAAAATGTTAAAAAATTTGGCTCTAAAAAATTTTTGTTTAAAATTTACGCATACAAAGATTGGTTACCTCAATTTCCTCTCGTAATGTGTGCAAAATTAAACACTGTGTGTTTACTTTTACATTCCAAAATTTGTCGCGTAGAGAAAAATTACACATAAAATGTTTAAAATTAAGTAAATATGAGCACTTAATGTTTATTATTAGTAAAATGTGTATTTTTGCTTGCATAATTTTATAACTTAANTGTTTAAAATTAAGTAAATATGAGCACTTAATGTTTATTATTAGTAAAATATGTATTTTTGCTTGCATAATTTTTGCATTTCAGGTGTATGTTTATGTGAATATTTTAAACATCTCATGTTCAAAATCAAATCTTGAACATATTCTTCGTATATTTACACAGATTCTGGTTGAAAAATATACGCTTTTCAGTAGTAGTTTTACATGCACTATTTAGAGTGTGGAAAGCTGCATACTCGAATTCTCTTTCTCTTTTCTAGCCTTCAGACGTAGCTTCCATTTGGTTTTGTGGGATTCCTTTACCCAAAGTACTTTTACACGTTTATAACTTCTTCCTTTGAATTTACCATAATTTTGTGCTTGGGCGATGACCTCTTCCGACTGAAAATAAAGAGGGGACCTGTGGTACAGGCCGTTGCTGTGAACGGTTTAGGCCTCTTAGAGGATCCCTTTAGCCAACTCAGTGGTAAAAAAGCCCTATCTAGAAACTTTTTTCCAATTTTGGCCGTCGTTTTGTATTTCGGCCGCACTGTGCGGTGGTAGGAGGCACTTTGTCGGCTATAGTTCAAATGTTGCTTGAAATTGCGAAAATTTTATGGCATTTTTAATGTAATGAATTGCACTTGCCAATCTAGCATACTTACATACATACGTTCGAGTACGTAGACTTTTCAGATCCATGGAAATCAGATTACAAATGAATTCTATGAAGTGTATAGATTTAGTGTGAAAAGTTGGAAAAATTCAAAACAGATTAAATTCAGCTAAGGCTTTTCATTGAAATCGCATCGAATTCTTTTTAAATTGGGCGGGGAACTTGTATCCTTCCGACAGGCGCAATATGTTGCCAGTGGATTTCAGGCGTATCTATGTAAAATAACTAATAAAATATGGTTGTAAAAGCTTTTTACACCGAAATGGTTTTTGAACTGACAGAAAATATATAATTAGCTCTTATCATACAATGCGAGGCCCCTAAAACTATTTTAATCGTTTATTTACGTTAAAAAAAATTAAGACTTAAGATATTATAAATACATAATTATATTATTTATAAAACCACTCAACAGTAGTAAGGGTTTTCATTTTTTCAATTTTGAATTGTGTCGTTTTTGCAGAGTACCGTCGATATGTACTTATACTACAAGAATGATAGAATACAAGATTGCGCCAATGAGAGAGGATTTTTGAGCGTAATTTTTGCGTGGCGTCATCT
>NW_016162356.1:9323-16146 GCF_001687245.7 Rhagoletis zephyria | reverse complement strand
CCCCCTTCTTTTGTGATTTTCTTGGAAACCGAGTGAGTACTTAGATTAATTTTGGTGGTCCAAAATAGCACCTAAATAGCAACTAACTCCTGAATAACTTTTATCAGTTTTTGGAAAAGTGGTTCCGATTAAAGATAGGGACGAAGAAGACATTTTGGCGGGCATTACAAAGACCATTAACTGATTTAGGGGAAAAAAAATAAATTTTGAAAATTTAAGTTGCGACTGTTTGATTTAGGGTGCTATATGTATCATGCATGTATGTACATATGTAGTATTTGGCAAATATTTTTTTAGGAAATCTGTGTGCAACTGTTCTCTATATAAAATTTTAAAGCATAGTATTTTAAAGTCTATACATACCACATATGTACATATGAATGTATGTAATTAAAGCTTCGAAGTAAAGGCCATGTAATCAAGATGTTAATTAAAATGAAAACAATGTACATCTTTCATTTTAACAGAAAATATTGTAGCAATTCATAATAAAAAGTTATGTTCAGCATACAAGTATCGAATTTCAACTTGAATAAAACCTTTTTATCTTGAACCACAATGACTGCGCAGCATGAAATTGTTCGAATTCCTGTGAAAAGTCCACATAAAACCTGCTGTATAAACAACTTAATCACTTAAATGCAAACAAGCTGTAAATGGTTGTCTCCATATGTGGTGAATGTGTGTACAAATATGTATGTGTGTATTTGTGGTAATGTGTTGCAGTTGATCTCAGTTGCACTTTTCTTGAAATTTAATAATAGCGTAATTTGTTTACCTTTGTGATTTCTTTCTGCATTAAATTAAGCCGTCTCAGAGTAGATTTACTCAGCGAGTCGATGGTAACCGAAAGCTATTAAATTTGTAATTAAAAGCATAAAATTTAAAATATTTTATATGGAAATGCTAACGAGACTAACATACCGTTGTACATACGTACATATGTATTAGAATGCAAATATTCTTACATCATATATTTTGTATTGTATGTAGATACGTATGTATGTGATTTGCCGATCGTCCTTAGGAATAACAAAACTTAACTTAAAAACATAAAATATTTCCTGTAATATTTTTCTAAATTATGCTGATGAAAAAGTTCTTGATCGCGCGTATATCCGTTCAAGGTTGTAGGTATGTAAAACATCTAATGCCCGTTGTAGTAACTAACATCTCACTAATAAGATTCCTGGTTCAAAAGACCCAATTTTAACCAGCATTTTGGAAAAATGATTCAATTATCTCCCAACTTGGCTCAAACTTAGATTTGCTTTACAAAAACCTTGAGTGCCTGTTGATGGAAAAAAGAGCTGCTATAAAACTGTTATGCAAAAGGAAATCTTTATTTGGATAATACGCAAACATAAAAATAACATAAAAAAGTTTCACGAAATTTTAATAGTTCGTAAAAAAGCATTTATGTACATAAATCAGGTAAAAGAGCCACACTTTAAATGTGACTCATAACTTTGGTGGCGGCTTCCCCAGTATAATAAAAATGAAAACCACCCGTAAATCAAAATAAATTCAATGAAAAATCGATGAACTAAAAAAAGTAACAAAACTGCAGCGCCATAATCATAAAAAATAACTTCCAATCAAATAGTCACTCAATCAATTGAATACGACAAATGCGCGCGAATGCCCGACTGCATATTGATTTAATAGAATACATATTAAATTCCGACAGTTTTTTTACGACATAGCGATAACTGCAAAAGAGGGACAAAGCAACTCTAAAAAAAAAAAAGATTTTTTTTTTAGAAGCTATTAAAATAATTTACAAAGAAAAGCTATATGATAAACAAAAAGGGCTAATAAACACAGTTCCATGTAAAATGTATTTTAAAGTTTATATATACAGTCAGCGTTAAAAATATGCATACCCTGACGTTTTGACGATTTTATTTATGTACATATATTTTTCTTATTTTTTATAGAAAGATAGTTCATTCAATAGCAAAAACCACAGTAATCAATTTTTTTTTTTAATTACATACAGTACTGGCGAAAAAGTAAGACATTTTCTCCGAAATTTTAAACTTTTCAATTCGATTTCTTAGAAAACTTTTTTGTATGCAATTGTGTAGCCCATTAATCTATCTATCTACAGTCAGTCAATGAAGTTTAGGTACAGCGAATTTTTTACAATACGGGCAACTATTTTTTAAATATTTTATATTCGCAAATTTTTTATAAAAATATACAACAAAAACCCCCAAAAGAAAAGCTCCAAACCTTGTGCAAAATTAAAGAAAATTCTGCAAAATTTCATTCAAATATTGCACTTTTTATATACGCTCTCTAGAAAAAATTTGAGTATGCAGTTTTTTAGCCCATTCAATTTTAGTATAATAAGTAAATATTTTTATAAAAAATTATCGAAAAATATAATATTTTTAAAAAATAGTTGCCCGTATTGTAAAAAATTCGCTGTACCTAAACTTTATTGACTGACTGTATGTATACTTATTTCTAAAAGGTATTTTTCTGTTACCAAATTTAATATTTTATCAAATTTAATGAGTGATATCTCATTTTGAGGTGGAGAAGCTCACGTAAAATAGTCACGTTGAATAAATTTATTTATTTATTTAAAAAAATGGGTTTTAAAGAGCTGAAAGCACTATGTCCGGTCACTAAAGTGTCATGGCCTCCGTAATATCTATCAAATGAATGACTGAAACACCATTTTGTAGGACCGCTTTACTGGTTGAGGTAAAAAATAAAAACGTTAAGGGTTGCCACCTGCTTAAAATTTTAGTGACTTAAATATCTATCTTGATTAAAATATGTCAACGCATCAAGCGAATAAAACACATTTAAATGCAGTCTTAGCCAGAAGTAATAATTATGAAGAGGGTTGCCAACTATCTAAAACTTTTAATCTGTGTGTAAAACCCAATGCGTAAAACTTTCATTCGGAGACACCCGGATTGAGTTGTTCAGGGGTTTAAGTAAAATTACTACCGCTAAATCAACCACCAGAACCCCAGGGCTCACTGCTTTATGGCGCCCACAAATGCATTTATTAGACAGTTAAAGGATTTCATCTCAAATAAGTCTATATATACTGGATTTATGTGGACCAACGATACTCACCCATTTTGAACTTGCCACCAGCTATGTTAAAAAGCTATTCAAATTCATTTCGCTGGCAACTCTTATATCGAAATTTATCCGCGTTGTGCGATTAACTGTGTTATGAAATGCCAGATCATAGGAAAATCGCAAGAGCTTCGCCACGGACACAACTCTTTGGTTAGGTTTGGTTATTTAAAATGGCAATGAAGATATGGGCACATCGGAAAAATAGTAAACAAAAATCATAAAATTCAAATTCACGAATTTTTGTATCAAAACTGGTATAGTAAAATATATACAAATTTCATATTTCTTTTCACAGTTATTTTAGATATCTTTTTTGCCCCGCTTACTTCCAGAAACAAAGCTCTCCCAATAAAAATACCACAATAACGCTTAAAAAAAATTTGTTCTCCCAACCGCATAAATAGTTATAGCTCAATTATGCATACTTTGCACTGCTATGCCATTTATACGTAAAAATGAAAACCCAACAGACTTTTACATGTGAAGTGCTGTGCGTTGGGTAAGCGCTTACACGCAAAACTCATTTCACAGATTCCTTATGTGACCACTGTCATGCAATGCCAAGTATGCATAACTGAGCTATAACGTCCGTAACGTATAATTATTTTATAGTTAATCCAATACATAATTTGCTTTTATAATATATTTTCATAATGTTTTCTTCAAATTTTTCTTCACACCTCCACTTTATTATACTAATTTTTTTTTTAACTATTGATTAGAAAGTTTGAAATTCTGATGAAACCTTGTTGAAGTTTCCTAATTTTTGTATAAAGTTTGGAATTTGGACTTACATGGTTTTTGTTAGACAATTAGCTGATTGTACTTTTATAAAGAAATAATAAACATTAAATACTGAAAAGAAAAATAGCGAAAACTTGTTCAAATTTTGCGTGCCTGTTTATTTTACCGCCACTGTAAATACATGCATATGTATGTAACTCATAATAGACGGCGGCTACTGCATACAAATTCGCCAAATTAAGTATGAAATGGAAAGCAAGCGTATAAATAATGCAAACAATAATTCATCATATATTCATGGAAATAACTGCTTTAACTATACATGTACATAATTTAATTTCAACCTATTTAAAAAGAGAGTGAAATATCCGCTTTAAAACGATTTCAAGGATTTTCAACAAAATAATTTGGGAGTCATATCCCAAGAAATTTTATTCCACCTCTTAAATTTTTTTTACAGTGGATTAAGCCTTTCACTTTTTATCTATAAATTGGCTTCAAACAATTTTACTAGGGGTCGCTGGTCGTCGCCGATGATGAAGCTATTCGGAAGTCAATTCATATCAAAATCGCATAGAAGATGATTAATTTGAGACAAAAAGAGGTGGAGCAAAATCCTTTAGCGACTCGAACTACTACGCATGGGCATTGTGATTCGTTGAGGCGGCCCTAATATGGCTGTTCCACAGTGTTATCTAAACAAATTCGTGCATGCAAAGTTTAATGCATCCACACATAAAAACTTGTGTCAAATGTCATGAATAATGCATCCGATAAATGTATGTATTTATAAAAAATTAGTAATGCTCAAGGCCAATGATTGATGTTTGCCATCGATTTAATGCGCGATGTACAAGATAAGATAGATACTTGTACAAAAGTTTAAACGCTTAACTCAGTCGATGATAAAAACAACAAAAAAATAAAAAAATAAAAATAAAGATGAACAAACTAGCTGGCTGCCAAACAAACTCTTACGCCAACCCTACAGCCACCAGCCAAGCCAACGGTGAGCTCTAACGCGCGCTCGCCCGCTCGCTGGCTTAGCGGCACAACGAAGATGATGAAAGAAGAGTTCAAAAGGTTTAAAGAAGCAAGAAGCACGAGAAAATAATGAACGTCTATTAGTTACAAAAACATAATAATAGGTACTTAATAACAATGTCTTGCGTGTTCTGTGGCACTCCATAATTTAATGCTAATTATTGATTTAGACACAAATAATACAAAAACAAAGCAAAAACAAAAATACGAGTAGAAACAGCGACAGAAAGCAGACGTCAACGAATCACTCAAGTGGCATAAATTATAATTTTTTTTTTTGTATATTTTTTCTTTGAACTGCGCTCCCCACGGCGCTCCAGTCAATGATATGTATGTACATAGATACATACATATGTATGTACACTAGGCGACAAATGAAAGTGTACACCTTATTCTAATGTAAAATTCATGATTATTTTCATGAAAAATTTGTTGCATTATTTTTTTATGAAAATATAGTTCATTCTATAATACAAACCATATAAATCAAAGTTACACACTTCATATAAAGTTTACAAAAATTAAAAAAAAAAAACATTTTCTCCAAAGTTTCAACTTTTTATTCAGAATTTCTTGAAAATTTTCGATTATGGGGTTTTGTAGCCCATTCAATTTTAGTCTAATGAAGTGCAAGTTTCAAACGGATACAAAATCGCGGTGGTTTTTGAAAATATTTTTTTTTTTTTTTGTGAGACGGATTTTTTCATATAAGCATGAATTTCTTATGAAATAAAATGCGGGAGACCGTTAGCAATAAACTTCAAATTTTCCCCAAAAATTTTCTGGAAATTCTGAATAAAAAGTTGAAAATTTTGATGAAATTTTTTTTATTTTTATTTTTTATGATAAATAAATGAGGCAAAAAATATTTCTTGAAAATAATTGCGAATGTTTTATTAGAACAAGGTGTATGTACACTTTCACTTGTCGCCTAGTGTATGTATATGTATGTAGTTGGCTTTTGAAATGGGTATGTTTAAATTTAAATTAAGTAAAAAAAATATACATACATATGTATATAGCATTCAAATCAAATGGCTTCGAGCTAAATAGCAAAGCGGTGGTAATCGCTATTTTGGGCTCAGTGCTATTAATTTGCTTTCCGAATGAATTGATTTGAATTATTTATTAAGCGATGAATTAGGAAAAATTTAATAAAGCAAATTAAGAGCGACACAGTGTGCCATATTTACATCATTATATGTATATGTGTAGCTGTAGGGATGGCAAATTAAAAATGTTGAAAATAGTTAATGAAATTAAAACACATTTCGTAAGCCAAACAGAAGATATACCGCAGTTAAGCGAAGACAGGTGCCCTTAAACCTTTTGGTACCCTAACAAGTATATTCTGCGCTGATAATAAAAGTTTTGTAACCGGTAAATTCTTCATAGCTGAATTGCTGAATATTTTAACTGCATTACGAACGTAACTAAAATCGTCAAGTGACAAGAACTGGTAACAATTTTTTGGTAATAAAATTTTCCGGTTACAAAATCTTTGCTAACGCGTGCAGAATAGACCTGTAAAAGTCTAATGTGAATTGCGGTGTAAAGTGCGGAGCAGCGTTTAGAAAGGCACATCAAGCAGTTGGTGTGCCACCACCACGGCTAGTCATTTGAGGTTGCCACATATTCACAATATTCCTAAGAGAAAAAAAAATGCTACCATTAACTAAAACCGTTAAGTTAAGCCGTTGGAAGTAAATTTCTATGCAAAATTCCATAAAATAATCCACCCAAACTCATCGATCGCCAATCAAAAAGGTTACACGCTTAGGTGCTCCGATATATTTTTCGATGAGTAATTATAGTTACTCCGACAAATGGTACATACTTATTGAATATGTATCTATGTATGTATGTATATTAACATTCACGCATAAATAATTGCCACGCTCTATTGCTTCTAAACATGGGGGGG
>NW_016162356.1:6950-9313 GCF_001687245.7 Rhagoletis zephyria | reverse complement strand
GGGGGGGGGGGGGCGGCTGCGTTGAGCTTTCCATTCGCGATATGCAAATTTTGATGATAAATTAGTTAAAATATTTCAACTGGTTTACATAATTAGTGGAGAAAAAAATGAAAATTTTGTTGTCAAGCTAAAATTTGTTGGGTTTGGCTGCTTTAAAATTTTATTGTTGAATTTTAGTAAAGTGTAAATTTAACTGAAAGTGAGGCGCGCTTTTGCCAATAATTTCAATTAATAAGAATTAATAAGTATCTCTGCTTACTGTCAGCATTAGTCCCGCACGAACGCAGGGTTGCTTTCGTGTAATTTTTCGCGCTGAAACCGAATGCAGCGCCACGCTAGATTTTTGAGATATCCTAACCTAAAAGTGCAAAAATCAATATTTCTTGACGTATTTGAGGTTATGTAGCAAATTGACTTCTTCTTCATAAGAAAACTGTACCGAGATTTTAAAGTATAATTCTTGCTCGTTTGAATGCCGTTGAGTTTGCTCAAATATTTTTTTTTACACAGTAATCGCATGTTGAAGTTTTCATGTTTTGTATGATTTGTTTGTAGATGAGAACAAATGAGAATTTTCGCACCGAAAATATGCTCATGAGAACAAAATATCAATGCGAATCCGTGTGTGTGTAAACGCCCATGAGAATACTTTGAATAAAATATCGGCATTCTCATGAGAATTACTCTCATCGGTTACGAGGGCCTTTACATAAACAGCTGCAGTCAATAAAAGCATAAACAGACGGCAGCGTTGATCCGAATCAACTCGGGAATTAACTGCAGTAGATCCGGATTAAGTTTCGAGTTAATCCGGATCAACGCTGCCATTTGTTTAAGCTTTAAGATACATAGTAGCAAAATTCAAAATTATGTTGTTTGCAACTTATATTTATTTATTAACTTTAAATAATTTTAATTTAAAATATAGTTCGATCTGTCACAGAAACCTCATAAATAAAAGTTTCAAATGTTGCACAGAGTTCACAAAAATTAATTGAACATGAAAAAACAATTCATCGAAATTTCAAACTTTTTATTCAGAGCTTTAAGAAAATTTTTGAATATGCCATTTTGTAGCTCATTCAATTTTAGTACAATAAAGCGCAGGTTTTAAGTCACTAAAAATTACCGTTGATTCTTTAGATTTTTTTCCTAGAGGGTTTTTAGCAATTTCCTCCATATAAAATTAGATTTTGTTCATCTTTGGAATTGGGATGAAATGTTTGCGGAAATTTTATAATTTTTGTAGGCCTCCTCTATCGATTTGACCTATCATATACAGGCCGGTTCTTGTTGAGCTTGTTCAACACTTTCGATGCCCTGAAATACCCGACGCGCAATGCAGCTATAGCAGATGGGAACCAGCAACCAGCGGCACGCAACCTCCAAAGCCTTATTTCCCTTCATATTTTCACAATTTACTTTCGGATTTTCATAATCTTGTTTGCATATTTTAATTAGGTTCAGTAAAATAATTTTGTCGGTCAATCTTCAAAACAAAAAAAAAAAATGTTTCACCCCAACTTGCACCACCCCCTTAGCTGCAGCCGGACGTGATTTGTTCGTCCTCGCTTGTGTGTGTTAAATGGCATTTGCGAAATCTCATTTTGCATGTCTACTAAATATGTACATAAAATAGGTACATACATACATATATGTATGTAAGCGCATATAAGCATAAACCATCGCGTAAAGCGTAAACTATATACGTATGTATGTATGTATGTAGTTTTATGTACTTGTTGTTGCCCGCAGGCGAAATGCTCTTTGCATTTTCGAGTGCAAAACTTGAAATTGAATTTCAAAATTCAATTAAAGTTAAAGATAACAAATTAACAAACAAACAACATTGCAGCCGAATTGACTAAATAAACAGATTCGGAACAATGCATGCATGCACACACACACACACATACATATGTACATATATGCAAATATAATAGATACATTTAAAGTGTACAAGCAAAACATTTTCCGCCCGAGTGCATTTTAATACAATACAATTATGCTTAATTACGTGCACATGTCGTTTATATATATGTACAGTGCGTACAATAATTACGCATACGAGCACAGCACCCACCAGTCACGTACAATAAAATCGTACACCGCCAATTCGATTTTATTGTGCCAAAACGAATACATATGTGTGAAAATAAGTAGGCATCTGGTTTTAGAAATGTTTTGTAGTCATTTCCAAAGGCTTTCTTTCAGTGCGTTGAAATACGAGCCGATGTGCGTGATATTGAGGACAATCGTTGTGATCCTATGTATGTGTTTGAGTGCTTCTGCTGGCGTGGGTGGGGCAGTCAATAACAAGAGGGCGGCGTAGTATATACATTAGGGCGGGTTGATTTTTTTTT
>NW_016162356.1:0-5756 GCF_001687245.7 Rhagoletis zephyria | reverse complement strand
AAAAAAAAAGAAAATAATTTTTGCGAAAGAAGAGGAAACAAATTTTCAAGTCGAGAGGCGCGGATTAGGGTTTGATTTTAGACCCATGGTTTCTTCAGAGAATTTTCTTAGAATTTAATGTAGATTACGTTTTTTAATTTTTTTAATTTTTTTTTCATCCATACAAATCAACCCGCCCTAATATACATAGTGCATGCATCCATATATATGTATGTGCAGACATTTTGTGTACATATAATTAAAATATACATAGTTTATTCTAATTCCAATTTTAGCCGCAGATAACATCGTAGCCTATTTTGTACATATAAGCGAGTATGTACATATGTATATACGTATGTGTTTTCGCCCAATAATGTATACGCACTGCCTAACAATCGTGTTTAATCCACACAAGCAACAATTTCATTTAGTTATGCGAAAGTTTATTTTCTGATAACCCAGTAGGAGCTTTTATTCAACGCAGGGAGGTGCAAATTAATTAATCGAATTAAGCACTTAACCTTGTAAATACGCACGGTGGCCCCTAATCTTGCCTAGCCTTCCAGAAATCCTCTCAAGGCTGTACCTTTGAATAAAGCGATTAAATGAGAAAATAACTGCAAATACGTAAAATAGGAAGCATGGAAATAAAATTGAAATTTATTTTTTTTCTGGCTGACTTTCGTGTCCTTGAAAGTATCCTACTTCTATGTATGTATGTATGTGCTGAGCTTGGAGACCTGCAAAATAAGTCTTCTTCTGCCCGATGGTTTTAGTCCAGTATCCCCGAGAAATTTTAGTAGTGAGCCTTAATATTTTGATGTCACTGCGCCGTCGATTACTAATTGATCACAAAACTGGCTGCTGCCTTTGTTAATCAGTGCCGGACATCGTTCCAAAATGTGCTGTGGAGTCTCGATATCCTTCCTGCAAAATCTGCATCGCTTCTGCGAGTAAGCTCCCAGTTTAGTCAGGTGATAGCTCGGCGTGTAGTGTCGGAAAGAATTCCCGTAATGATTCGAAATTTCCTCTTGGATAAGCTCATGCATTCCTTAAAATGTTGTAGTTTATATATTCCCCTAATCTCATCGGATTGCTCCAGACCTGGTGGACTGTCGCAGTAGCGATCTTTGGAAGCCTCTTCCTCTTCTTCTATAAGTTGTATAAGTCTATAAGTTGTAAATGATATTACAGCTGTCTTTGCATTTTCCTCCAAATATGTTTTCCGGCGTGCTTCACTGCGCCTTAAAAGTATCAATGTGTTGTTGTAATATTTAATTTGTTTTATCAATTTAATTAAGTACAAATTTGCATACAGGTGGCAACTCTACTCATAAATATTTACGACAGTAAACTTTGCAAACCTCTTCAGTTGGATACCCATATTGCAATATTTAATTTATCTTATCAATTAAATTGAATAGAAATTTTCAAACCGGTGGCAACCTCCACAAATATATTTTCGGCTGTAGGCCTTTTTTTTTATATATGTAGATGTTTGTGCCTTCTATTCGAATCGTTTTCAGACCTTCAATTTTATTTTTCTTTGAAAATTATACTACGGTGTTTTTTGCTGGATTTACATTCTCCCATTGAGCAGAATATCTTCAAAGTTTCCCTTGCATATTATTACGAGAATAGAAGCTGAGTACGTTTTTATTAAAAGGCCAACCAGCCGATCATTCAAGCGAACCTTTATTTATTTTAATGAGGCTCCTAATTGTCCTTGAAGGTAAACCACTTCCCCAACCCTTTATAAATTTTAACTGGGATTATTTGCTCTAATAACTATCCAGCTATACATATATTTATTTTTTATCTAAATACGTACATATGTATGTCCTAATATGTTGGATAAATTGGAATTGAAGCGCTTTCAAGAGCTACATAGAAAAGAGTGCGTACGGACTTAACTAATATAAACACATAACCACTCAGCGGATCCCGCACGAAAGCCACTGAAGTAGTAAAAGTTAAATATAAACAAAGACAAACAATGTCTGACTGCAGCACGGCACGGCAGCGCTACACATAATACACGCCGATATTTACAAGCAAGCAGCGCACAAAAACAATATCCACAATGAACGAAGCGAAAACCAGCAAAGCAAAAAGCAGACAATCCTCCGGATGGATGCGCGCAGAGTGGGTTGGATGGAGATTAAACTGAATCCGGGCTCAAGTTGAAGCAACAGCAACAGCAACTGAGTGGTGAGCTGCAGCGTTTTCGAAAGAAAATGCAAACAAAACAAAGTAAAATAATAAGTAGTATTAACATACAAGCAAAATAATAATAATAGGGGAAGTGAGGGGCAGGAAGCCACAGCAAAATTAAAAGTTAAAGCGGCAAGGGGAATACGCAGCGACAGCCGCAAAGACAATGACAGTGGAAGTGAATGTGGATGTGGATGTGGATGCATCCCAGGAACCACAAACAGCACAGAAGCGACAGCTGAACAGCAAAATAACTCATATTAATAATAATAATAATAATAATAATCGGCTGGTCTCTTCACTCGAAACCGAGAAGCTGAGTGACTGAGCGAGCGGCTGTGCCAATAATGCGAAGACGAGCGTACAAACAAAGGAGTCTACCAAGAGGAGGTACTTACTCGTTTGAAGGCAGTTAATAGCACAAATAGACAAACACATACATGCACACTTATATTAGTAAGAGTTATCCGCTTGCACGTTAACCTATTTCCAGCTATTGGCACCAATTAAACACAATCGCCGCTTAAGCTGCTCGCTTCCATCTCGCATCTCTAGCCAAGTCAAACACGTTTCGACAAGAATCAAACCTCATTAATACAGCATAGTTAGTTACAATCGCTTAAGCGACGAGCATAAAAGTGAAGCGAAATGCTTTCAACCGAAAGCAAAGAACCCTAAATGAGGGCGTGCATGCGTGTGTGGGTGTGGGTGTGCAGCCATTAGGGTAGTAGGAGGTGTAACGTGAGGGCATAAAAACGCACTGGATAACGACGATGCTCTTGAAAGAACGAACAGATGTACATACATACATACATATTGTCGTTGTGGTTTAAGTAGATTGAGTTGATAGAGTATTAAATAAAAGGAACTACTTACTATAAGTACAATATAAAGCACACATAAAAGCTTACAACTGAAGTATCTAGTCCATATGCTGATCAAAAAGAGGCATTCAAGCACCGCACACACCAGCTCGCCGCACACCCATCCATCAGCAGTTCAGCATTAGTCAACGCGTCTTTGTATGAAAGTTGCAAACAGCCTCATTTGCTGGCGTAGCCCCAGCATTGGCAATGGGATGCCTCTTCCGCTTCGACCGCTGATGATGTCGCCTGCCTGCCACAACCACTTCCTCCCTCCCTCCACGTGTATATACATATGTATGTATCTGTATGGAATTATGTATGCCATCGTAGGTACATAGTTGGTCTGGCCATGTGGAGGTCGTCGTGGTATCACCATTGGCCCACGCACTCTTTGCATTTAATGCACATTTAATGGCTAATAAGTGTGTGAAAATGAGCGCTGAGTAAAAAACGGATCAAAGAAATACGAAACGGCTGGCAAATTAGTAATCACAAGCAGTACATACTCACTTAATAGCAAAGCTGCGCATTACACACTGCTTTCATGTTCTAAGAATCGAATGAAAAAAGTAAAGTACTTAAAAAAAAATAACACATCAACGAAAGAGGTCGTAAGTTAATGTCGTATCCGCCATTAAGGCATATAGTCTTTCATTGTTTGTTTATAAACCAAAGATACCGAAAAAAAGCTATATACCAAGATTTTTATTTTTAGATCATACGAAAATCATTACATTTTTATCAAGAATAATCGTTAAATATGGATTTTTTTTTTGGAAAAATTTTGTCGTTATTTTCTCATTTTTGTTCATTCGATAATTTATAATCGTTTTTTACCGTTATAATGGATACTGCATTTTATTGAAGATACTGCACTGGCTACTTGGGCCGCTGGGGTGTAGTGGTACGAAGTGCGACTACCATCCCCAAAGCCTGGGTTCGAGCACAGTTACCGACAAACATCCATGCCATAAAAAAGAGCTTCTCATAAAAATACAATCGCCGTTTGGAGACGAATAATTTTCTGATTCCTTGCTTCTAGAGTAACTGAAATATATGATTCCAAACGATTTTTTTTTTTAGTTTGTAAAATCACATGGACTTTCTTAATAAAGCAATTGGAGACTTCTGGGTAGACCCTCTGTTTACAAATACATTATTAACTAAAAAAATAAGGTCGAATAAATCCAACAAACTGGCTTTAAGGCTCAGGTGCCTGAAACACGATTATTCAACTGGTCCATCAGCAGCAAATAACAACATTTACTCTGCCAGCGGCGCGCCGTTCAATAAAGCGTGCCCCATTATTAAACCCAAATCCAAAGTAAGACGACCGAGCTGGAATACGGAAAGAGGCAAACGTATGCTGTGACGAATATAAAGATCGTCTCTGGGTATGTGAAAACGTAATCCACTATGCGAGTAGGATATCATGTGTCGAGATAGAAAATCCCTCTGAATCAAAAATTCTTAAAAAGACTCAGGAAAAAATTCGACTATTTGCGTCTATTAATGACCAACGATGGAGAGTAACGCTCCTAAGTAACGACGAAACGTTCATTTTCCAAACTGTACACCCGAAAAAATTTAAAGAATACATATAAGAAAGGGAAATGTCCATTTTCCATCTAGTATAGCCATTAATCAATTTCACCATATAAATCACCAGAATGAAGTGATGTTTGCCGGTCATTATTCAGACAGTTTCACTTGTGCCTAATTCTTAGAGAACAGGGAAACTAATAAGTGAAGGGAATCACGTATATCCTAAGCATTATAGGTCAATTAGTTTAGAATTCTTCTAAAGACACTTAAAACCGGCCGGTTGTTATTTGAAAGCCACAAAAGAGCCCAATCTAATATCTAATAGGAATGCGGACTGTATGTATTCCTGGTCATAGCGGGCGCCTTCAATAACATTTTAGCCAATTTCATAAACTCTTGGAAGGTGCTGAACTAGTGGGGGTTGCCGCATATCTCCATTATCTCTTTGCTTGTGTGCAGTGTGCAAGGAGTTCATAAAGCATTGGAAGTCAAAATATACGCGGTAAGTGGCTTAAAGCGATGAGCTCTTTAATGGGCCCCGCGATATTCTTTTACAGTCCAAGAATGTAGGAATTCGGAAGTACGGAATACGAAATTGAGGAAAGCCTCATATTAAGGGCGCGTCTTTAGCGCAGAAAGATTACACAAAATACCTGAGGGTAATAATGCTTAGCAAACTGTCAAGTATATTTGTATGGTTATTTACGCATGTGATGGGGAAGCGGTCAGGTGTGCTAGAAAGGGATCTGAAATAATGCAATAAAACTGGAGGAAGCGATCCACATCCCTTCGATTCTGTGTTCAAAAGTGGAGAGAGTGACCAGGACAGCTACCAACAATAGGTGGAATAATCTACACACCTGTATTGGGAAAACCTCTGAGCATCACAATGGACCACTGAGCATCACAATGGACCACTGTAGCCTCCGAGTGAACTCTTTTCAGAGCATAACCTAACCTAACCTCTAACCTATGCATGCAAACATAATACTTCTCCCCGATATCTATTCATTATATCGCTACCCGGACGGAAAAAAGTGATTTTCGTTAAATGAACTAATTGAAAAACTACTTTGAAACAAACTGAACATTTGTAAGGACTTTACATGTCTGGCTGGAGCTGAGCGTGCAGAGATGCGTGCTGTTACT
>NW_016162355.1:42914-43700 GCF_001687245.7 Rhagoletis zephyria | reverse complement strand
GTGTGTTCTAGGGTTAAAGGTTGCGAAAACTTACGCCAATTAATTTTCTAAGTGCCGGTTACTCAATGTGTTCAATATTATTGCATAGTATTTTAGTTTCTTACTGACTTTTGCAGCTCTGTAATGTTGTACTGAACATTGAATTGTTTTTACGCTTTGCAACCTTGTAATGTAAAACTGATCATTGCTTTTTGTAATAAACTCTCTCTCTCCCGGGAAGGAAAGCAAATACAAGCGGCCACAAGCCATTTCTACGCTTAGCTTGTTAACCAATTTTTCCTTCTGCACGCTTGAATTCGCGTAATATCGCATCTTTAAAGAAATGGAGTCCCTTAGCGGCGCAATTGAGGAGCAGCGCCGAATTCAAATCCATCTCACTCGAATCCAGACTAACTTCGAGTCTAAGCAATCGTCTGAGATCTCGAGAGGTTATGTTCAGAGTCTTCTCGCGGAGATTGATACTATCTTCCAGGACTTTAAGCGCGGCCATGAACAAATCTACACTCTTATTCGCAACGCATCGCTTGACGAGGACGACATTCCTTATCTGAAGGAGGAAGTTTTCTATACCTGCTACGATTTATATATCGCCTTTAAATCTATCTTACTTGATCGACAAAATGACCTCGCGCCATGGCCGTCGCCGCTCGCGCACGCAAGCACCTTCGCTATGGCCACTACACGGAATGACACTACCGCTGCTTCTGCACGACTGCCAAAAATCGACTTGCCTAAGTTTTCTGGAGACTATTTGGAGTGGATCCCTTTTCGCGATATGTTTCTATC
>NW_016162355.1:15709-38218 GCF_001687245.7 Rhagoletis zephyria | reverse complement strand
GCATCACTTATTCAGTCAAAAACTAAGGTAACACCGCTCAAAACTGTGTCAATTCCGAGACTGGAATTATGTGCGGCGGCGTTACTGGGTAAACTCATGGCGAAAGTGAAAACCTACTTCCACGCGGATGCTCCTGTTTTCTATTGGACCGACAGCACAGTGGTTTTGAGTTGGATACGATGCCATTCCACGCGCTGGTCCGTGTACATCGCCAATCGCGTAGCTGAGATTCAGCGCATATCTGACGTAAGTCAGTGGAGGCACGTGCGTTCAAGCGAGAATCCAGCGGACTGCTTAACACGCGGTCTGACTCCAAGAGAGCTTAAAGCACATACATTTTGTTGGGCCGACTTGGCTTACTGGGCCAATATCGAACTGGCCACACGAGAACTTAACTTTCGAAACGTGTTTAGAAGAGCGAAAATCATATATCGCTTCTCACGTAACTACGTTAGCTTAAAACTCTATGGAATACCCCGATTTTATTTGTAAATTCTCTTCGCTCTCTCGGCTTGTGCGCGTCACCGCGTATATTCTACGCTTTTATTATAACTTAAGAGCAGCGCTGCAGCAACACAACATAGAGAACAATTTATGTGAGACGGGCTTTCTAAAATCACGCGAGATTAAACACGCACTCGCTGTAATAATCAAGCAGGTACCCAAGAGATACACCGTTTGGAAAATTAACAAACTCTTAACAAAAAGAGTAAAATTCTTCAATTAGCTCCTTTTCTGGATGGTGATAACTTGCTAAGGGTCGGAGGTAGAATTTCGAAGGCGAAAATTACATTTGACGTCAAACATCCAGTGTTATTATCAAAACAATCATTTTTATCGTTTATAATATTCACAGACGCTCATCACCAAACTCTACATGGCGGCGTTCAGCAGATGCTTTCATTTGTATCTCAACGTTACTGGATTCTATCAGCGCGCAGCTTAGCAAAATCCGTGCTCCGTAAATGCGTAATCTGTTTCAAATACACAGCGAAGGTGCATCAGCAGCAAATGGGAAATTTACCCGCAGTTCGTCTTCAACCAACTAAACCGTTTCAGCACAGTGGACTCGACTACGCTGGTCCCATAACACTAAAGCTTTCACTACTTCGCAAAGCGGCAACCACAAAGGGCTATATCTGCCTGTTCATTTGCATGTGCACGAAGGCCATACACCTTGAAGTAGTTTCAAGCTTAAATACTGACGCCTTTATCGCCGCATTTCGTCGCTTTATATCAAGGAGGGGTCGATGCAGCGATTTATACTCTGATTGCGGTACTACGTTCGTAGGGGCTAACAAAGAGCTAAAGATTTCCTTTCAGCAGCAAAAGGCTTCGCTCCCCGAACATCTTGCTGCCGCACTTGCAAATGAAGGTACGACATGGCACTTCATTCCGCCCGCTTCACCAAATTTCGGAGGCTTATGGGAAGCGGCGGTTAAGTCGCCTAAACATCATCTAAGACGAATAATGCGAGATCGGGTGCTTACTTTTGAAGAACTCAGCACGCTTCTTGCACAAATTGAAAGTTGCTTGAATTCTCGGCCGCTCTGCCCATTGTCAGCATATCCCACTGATCATCAAGCGTTGACACCTGCACACTTTCTTGTAGGTGAACCCACAACTTGCGTCTCAGAGGAGAGCCTGCTTGACTCTAATATCGACCACCTGACCCGCTGGAAACTAGTTGAGCGCCTAAAGCAACATTTCTGGCATCGATGGGCTAACGAATACTTACACACTCTACAAACTCGCACCAAGTGGACACAAGTTCAAAAAAATCTTCGCGTCAACGACATCGTTTTGCTGCAACATGAGCGTAGCGCTCCTGGCTATTGGCCGTTGGCGAGAGTGCATGAGATACATCCCGGTGCAGATGGTCTAGTAAGGGTCGTTACGCTTTTCTGTAATGGCAAACTTGTGAAGCGGCCGATTTCTAAAATTTGTTTGCTGCCCATCAATGATAACACTGACACCACTGCCGATGTTTTGTAACTTAGCCAGCTTGTTTCCCGCTGACATGATGAACCTTAAAAACTTGGTTTTTGCTGCCGGAGAATGTTCAATATTATTGCATAGTATTTTACTTTCATACTGACTTTTGCAGCTCTGTAATATTCGTACAACATTGGAGCGCTTAAGTACTCATCAAAACACCTTTCTGGAATTGCTGCAAACCCTTTTTACCTGGTATCACCACTTCTGACATGAACTCACTCATTTGTCGCAAAACGTTGTTTTGGTTTTGCAACTTCAGACCAAATGGCTCCTTTAATTTAATTTAAAATATGTTTTCTAATTAGAATATTGTGGTTATGAAATTTACCTTTCCAGGGTAGTTGAAGGTTTCCACGGACGAGTTGAAGACATCATACCATCATCATTAGCTGAACTAGATCAGCTGTCTCAACTGGATTCAAGTGAATAACAACGCCGTATAGCCATTGCAGTCGTGTTCGTGCACCGCCATAATTATGCGTGTTAAAAGATCTACATTGATTTTGCAGTCAAACCCCTTATTCTAGAACCCGAATTTTCGTAGTTCGTAATTCGTAGCTACGCTACGAAAAATGAAAAATCCACATGCTACAACCCTTGCGGAAACATGTGCAGCATTGCCAGCTATCAGTTGTTTTTCGAAGATAGCTGAATGAAGGAAAACAAAGTGGAAAGGAATTAAAAAAACACTCATCTTGTGCTTGTTTATTGTAAAATTGGTTAATTTTACATATTTCGAGGAAAATTATGGATTCTGATGTACATATTTGCAACTATAGCAGCAGAGTAAGCGGGCGCTATGGCAATGGATTCACAAAGGTATGCGAAGCCGTCGGGCACAGTAACCATGGGCGCATCTATGTCAGCTTCTTGGTTGAATTCTTGAACCACAAGCCAGAACTCCTCCTATGCCTGAAGCTCTGGTTCTCAATNCATATTTGCAACTATAGCAGCAGAGTAAGCGGGCGCTATGGCAATGGATTCACAAAGGTATGCGAAGCCGTCGGGCACAGTAACCATGGGCGCATCTATGTCAGCTTCTTGGTTGAATTCTTGAACCACAAGCCAGAACTCCTCCTATGCCTGAAGCTCTGGTTCTCAATCCAGTTAATGCAATAACAGCTTCTTCCAGGCCATTGAAAACATGCACTTTGTTAGGTCCACCATCGGCCGCGCTTACTAAGTAGAATTCTCCTTTCTGTGTTGCGGGGAAGAGGCGTTTCCGCATGTCAAAGGTATATAACATTTCTTGTGCATATCACTCCGGCAACGCCGTCCACAGTACTTTTGCGCAGAACCGACGTCGAAATTTGCAAAAAAGTGCATAGTGCAAAGTGAGTTTATTAATAAGCTAGTGGTAGGAAATTTAAAACATTTATCTTCAATAAAATGTGAATGTTCTGTACCAATTAGTGACAACTTTCGAATCGGCATCGGTTTTGTTGACAAATGATATGAAATATTTTTAAGTCAACAAGTGCGACATCGATCCGAAACTTGTCGCTAACTGGGTACAAAATCTCCCCCCTAAAAGGCTTTTTCATTCGTAAAAGCATTTTTCTTGAACCTTGGATCAACTTAGATTAAAACTGACAAAATAATATTTCTCTGTTGCGATAAGTTCAAGTGTTTTAGCCGATATCATATAAATTAGTAATTAAAATTTTTTTCTAAACCAGAAATGCATATATTAACGAAGGTTTAGGGCCGGTTACTCAATGTCTGGTTAACACTAATCTCCGGTAAAACATCGTTATCGACGTTACCGACTCCAGGTTATATGCATTGAGACGAACACGTCGATAATGATGTTTAGACGGAGATTAGTGTTAACCAGACATTGAAAAACCGGCCCTTAGGGCCGTTTGCACCATGTCTAGTTAACGCTAACTGGAGGTACATCCTTCAGTTAAGCACATCCACTGCTTTATCGATCACATGTTATATGATGGGTGTCGATAACGTCGATAAAGATGTTTAACTGGGAGTTAGAATTAACTAGACATGGTGCAAACGGCCCTTAATGTTAAGAATCGGTATCGGGTACCGAAAAGGAAGTATTGGGTACTGAAATTTTTTTAAGTATTGGGTACCGAGTATTGTGTACCTAAAATTCAGCACATAACTAATTCCTATTTGTAAAAAGGAAAGTTGCACTTATAGTGATGTCTCCTTTCTAGTCGGCTTAATAGAACTACATTTAACTGAACGAGATGGGTCGCAGAAAATCGAAAAGAAAACCTCCACCAAAAAAGAAAAATATTGAGCCGTTGGACCAGCAGTTTAATTGCCCCTTCTGTAATCATGAAAAGTCCTGTGAAGTAAAAATGTAAGTTATTAAATTATGGGACATTTCCCTCTAAGTTGATGTTATAGTGCAGTTTTAGCGGAACCTGCCCAAAAATCATCCAAAAAAGTTGGGAGGGCTACCGCGTGTCAACCCTCATAATAATCTGCAAGCGGAAATTAACTTTTTTAATTCATTCCAAAGTTGTTTGTAAAAAACATTGCGTTCGTTTTGATGAATTTCAAATAATTGTGGTAATTCTGCGGGGTACAACTGCGGAACAAGTGAAGTATAGCGGCCGTTGAGGGAAAATATAAATAAAAAGTATATAAATAAAAAGTGGGCGTGGACCGCACCGTTTTACTGATTTTAATCAAGGCGGATTTATGGAAGGGGATGTTACTGGCGAATTTAGATTAGAACAACAACAACCACATGTATTTTGTATTGCTGGTGTCATGGTTTTTTTTTTTTTGGTTTTGGATTTGGATTTGGAAAAGGAAATGAGTTCGGTGGACGGTACTGAACCACCGATAAACTTAAAATGAAATGAATGAAATTTTGTTAACGTTAAAATTTGATTTCGGCTTTTTGAAAGAATTTGGTAAGTTGAGTGATTTTGCTGTAGTTGAGATCGTGAAGGATATCGTGGAAGTTGCCATTATCTCTGAAGATATCGAGGCCCTCCCGAGCGCTATTTAAAAAGGAGCAGTGGAAGGTTTGATGTATATAACTGTATTGCATACCACATCTACATATGTTTGAGTTTCTGGCTTTGATTCTATAAAGATATTCGCTGTCATAAGTACAGCCGGTGAAAATGCGATTGATTATTTTGGTGTCTTTGGCATCTAAGTGGCCATCATGAAACCAGGTTTTCTTGGATTTGAAGGGGAAAATCTGCGAAAAAAGATTTGGTTTAAGGGAAGAGTACGCTAGAAATTCTTCATACCATCTTTGGTAAATTTCATTTTTGATGTTTCTTAGGGCCTCCTCATTAGTGAGTTTAACATGTATTTCTTCATCCAGATTGAGTGCATCTTTGGCTAGCTCATCAGCTGTCTCATTGCCAGGAACCCCCTTGTGGCTTGGTGTCCATATTAAGGTCACCCTGTCATAATCTGTCTCTAGTATAGTATTATGAATATCGCTGATAATATAATCATGATACAAAAAAGAAGGTAGTTCCATTGTCACTTTTTCGTCGCCATATTAACAACCTGACAATTAAGTAGATTGTGACATTTCGTGCTACCGTATGCAATATCTAAAATACTCTAAATTTTATTATTAATTTTTTATTTATTTACAAACATTTTATTCTTAAAATCGAAACTTGAACTAGCAAAAGGTATTTTGTTATTTGTACAATAATTTTGGGTTGTTGTGTCACAAAACTTAACCCAAAGCAAAAAATTTTAACACACACGTGTTGTCAAACAATTAAACGTAAGTTTAAAATAAAAATTTCAAGTTTTCAGATACAAATTTATGAATAAATTCGGTTTGAATTATGGACCTTCTTGTAAAAAATACTGTGGTCAGCGTAGCCGGAGTTGGACTGATGAGAGTTATTTTTCTAAGCGCTGCCGAAATTTTACCCAATTTGTCAATGGGTCCGTCCCTCCGTCTCCGCTCCCCATCCCAAAACCATTGCACAAATAACCGAACTTTTTCCCTTTTGTATTTGAAAGAGCATGCTCAATAAGTTGATAATTGTGTTTCTAGTTTTCATACTAACAATAAATCAAATTTTGTTTCACACCAACTCCAATATTGAGTAAAATATATTTTAATTTTATCCAAAGAAACAACGATATTGGCGAAATATACTAGAATTGGATAATACTCACTTCTCTGAAAGTCATGACGCCTACGGGTCCCAAAGTAAATTCAGTTTTCACGTTACTTGAAAGACATGGACAAAGAAAATATCGAAATTATATCAGAAACAATCGTATCCGATATAGAAAACTGTAGTAGTCCTGACTAGCTACATTGTGTAATAATCAGATGACATAATGACACTAAACAATTTTAAAATATGTTCACTAACTACTACTTTTATTAATGTAAAAATAAAGATTTTGGCAAGTAGTTATCGAATTTAATGTAAAATTTAAACAATTTTAAGATAAAATATTAATTATTTTTAAAAGGTAAATGTTAATGCAGCTATTTTATTTATACTCCCAAATTTATGATATAAAATCCCCTCTACCAAAACATTTAAATTGGGTAACGCCGCTTCGATTTTTTTACAATTGAGCAATTGTCAAAAATCTCCTTTTTAATCAAAAAGTTGTTTATTGAAACTACCTTCTTTTTTGCATCATGAATATAATTTTGGGTTCGTTTTTTGATTAATAATTGGCATGCTACTAGACTGTCCGTGAAAATGACTATTTTACTATAATTGTGTTGTTTAGCCAGCTGTACAGCTTTTAAGATAGCCAAAGTTTCTCCGAAACTGGAGGAAGACTTAAAGTTTAACTTGCAGGAGTGTTTAGTTTTGTTCGAATAGTTGTAAATTGCTATTCCAGTGGCTAAATTGCCAACTGAGGCGTCTGTAAAGAAAATTTTGTACCCAGCCAAATCATAATCATGAACCATTTGTCTATAAATGGTTCTGATGGTTTCACTAGGTACCTCAGATTTTTTGTTATAGAGGGTTTGGGAGATTATATTGAGCCTAGGGTTATAAGGAACAGTTTGATCGGTTGTCCTGAGGTTGGCGAAAATATGTCTAAATTTATTAAATATAAAACTATAACTGGAATTTACACTGGGACCATTGAATAATTGTTCTTTAAGAGTTTCGTCAAAAGTGATGTTAGTAATTAACTCCTTAGCAGTGAGCCAATAGGCTCTCTCACCGGGTGGCAGCTCATTTGCCACCGCATATATAAGGGGGACCGGTGTGGATGGATTTAACTCAAGACTCCTTCTTAGAAAACTGTTCTGGTACGTTTGGATCTTTTTATTTGTAGTTTTGGCACAGTTTGACATGGAAGACCTGCTGTATTCTATCTTGCTTCTCACTATGGCGCGGTAGTAGTTGAGGGCCACCTTAGGGTGGAGACCTGCTTTTACCGTGGTTATACATTTAAATAGATTTGAATTTTTTTGTGATTTCTTAACAACATCGTTATAGTGTTCGCTAACCGCTAACGATGCACTGATGTGTCTGCCAAGGAATTTGAGAGTGTTAACCTGTTCGAGTCGTTGGTTGTGAACCATTATATTAATGGGTTTTTTTCCTGCTTTTGGAGAAGTGCATAATTTTAGTCTTGTCTGGGTTGAAAGATAGGTTTAAATTGTTGCATAAGTTTGAGAAGTTGATTATTTTATTTTGAAGGTTGTGAACCGCTATATCCAGATTTTGATGAGATGACATCAATACAAAGTCATCCGCAAATTGGTACACTTTGGTATTGGTGTCTTCAATGGAATGGAGCTGTTTTGTATAAATGTTGAAAAGCAGGCGTGAGAGACAACTACCTTGAGGGAGGCCATCATTTATATCAATGGTGTCCACCCCAAGCACTAATTTTCTTAAAGCCAAAAAATTTGAGATGAATTCAATGTAGGTCGGATGCAAACCAATCGTGGTCATGATTATTTTGAGTTGTTCAAGACTGACACAGTTATACGCATTACTGATGTCAGTTGATACGATAATAGTTTTAATGCCTTGGTTTTTGAGTATGGCAAGATCATGTAGCATATAGTTTATACAAACAGTGGCGGATTTTTTCTTCCTATAGGCGAAAGAACGGTTTGGTAGCAGACTCTTCTACAAAATTGGAGATTCTGTCTTTTATTACCAAATTTATACATTTCAGAAAAACTGGCAGGAGGGCTATTGGTCTAAAGTTTTTGTAATCCCTCAGGTCCTTGTCCCTTTTGGGGATGGGTACTACACTGATAGTACGCCACTGTTCAGGAATCTGATTCGTCAGAAAGACATCGTTTAACATTGTGCGGATGTTGTTCAGTGATTGGTCCGGTAGTGCTTTCAGCATGCTATATGTGATACGGGCAGCCCCTCCAGCAGAACTCCTCTTTTTTTTTTTTAGTACCTCGTGCAGTTCCTCAAACGATATAGCCAGGGTGTTTGCAGGCATAATCTCCTGATTGATTGGGAAGTTGTGGTTGGATCCTGGAACTTGACTTTTTAAATATTGAAGATAGTTCAGATTGTTTACATCTGACCAGGCTCCTCTATTGTTAGTTTTAAAATCTCCTCTCATAGCTTTGACAAAACGCCATGCTTGTTTTGTTGTTGGGTCTTCATTCAGTTGATCTATCCTGTTCTGAAAGTTTTTCTTTTTCGCCTCTTTTACCTGTTCTTTCCAGTCTTTCTTTATGTCAAGCAAATTTTGGAAGTTTTGTGGAGTAGGTTCTGTTTTGCACTTTTTATAGGCAATTTTTAGAAATCTGAATGTTTTTGTTAATGAGTCGTTCCACCAACCTTTTGGGCACCTGTTTCCTTGAACAGAATAGGTGGCCGCATTTAGCTCTTCTTGTAATTTGTGATGAATATCATCGACATTAGGGGGTAGATTAAGATGTTCTAATTCTTTCATGAGTTTGTTTTTGGCTAGAAATCTGGGCGAACAGTTTTCAATTGTGCTGTTTTCAATTGTTATAGGAAAATGGTGACTGCCCCCTATTCTAATAGGGTCAGTTTTCCATTGAAAGGACAGGTTGCTATTGGAGAAGGAGAGATCTAACACAGACCCATTAGGGAGATCAAGGTTATTTCTAAAGGTAATTGAACCGTCATTTACCGCCCAGAAGTTGTATTCCTCTATAATTTTTTGCAGATTACCTCCACGACAGGTGGTTATCTGGTCGCCCCATACTCTGGCCCTCGCATTGAAGTCACCTAATATGAGGACATTTTCAAGATTTTCCAGAAAGGATAGCAGTCTGTGCATCTCATTTCTAAAAAATTCAATGGGTATGGATTGTGGGAAGTAGGCTGCGCAAAATACTAAGTTTGGTTTAAGGTTTTTTGTTTGAATCGTCAGTATGTCGAGTTCGGAGCTGAAAATCAATTTGCGGAATTTTATTCTTTTATTTAGGACTATGGCTACACCTCCATATCCATCATCTCTATTTTTTCAATTATATTGAAGTCAGTAATATTTCTGTGGGGTTGTTCATTAGAACTGAAAATTTCGCTCAAAACAGCTGTCATAGTTGTATTGATTTAGAAAAAAATCGATTGTGTCAATGTTTGCTTTAAGGGATTGGCAATTGTATTGGAGGATCTTCATCATACATTTTGCGGGGGCACACTACACCCTTGCTTCATGGTTTCTAGTTCATCTTGTATTATTATTTGTTAAAATTTTTGTTTTAGTTGTAAAATTTCGGTCAGTGGTTTGCTCAGTTGCTCATCAATGCATAGAGTTTGGGTGATTTTGAAGAGGTCACTAAGTATCCTCTCCATCTCTGTTACCTTGTTTCTAATATATTCTGGTTTGTCGAAAACCGGAGTTGTTTCGATACTGTCACGTCTATTCGTGGACCTCTCGACCGTTCTACCACTCGTGTCTTGCCTTGAGGTTGCTCTGTTAGCTACCCAACTGTACTTAATTTTAGTCATCCTCCTATTCACACTGTCATCTCTGTTCTTTGTGTTGCTTTCTCGGGTTAGAGCCGGGAAAACTGTGTCGTCAGCAGCCAACAAATCAAATTTGTTTTGTCTATTTGGAAAGTAGGTTTGGAAAGTTTCTCTCCTGGATATTTTTTTAACAGCCCTAATATGATTTACCATCTCTTCTTTTTCCCATTCTGGGCACTTGGTTTTGTCTGCGGAGGTGTGTTCGGTGCTACCGTACAGAATGCACCTCTTTCTGCAAGATTCCTCCTTACAGCTGGCTTCACCACACATAATACATCTCTTTTTGGACTTGCATGAGAATTGGGTATGACCTAACCTACCGCAATTCATGCACTGCCTTAGAGGGGTTATATAAAAATCCACATATAGTTTTGTGTAATCTAAGATAATATATCTAGGAACTTCTTTTCCAGTAAAGCCTAACTCAATCGTGGTTGTGGGGGCGTAGGTGTTGTCTTCAAGCCTACGAGAAAAACGTTTCACAGACATAATCTGAGCGCTGGATATGGCGTTAGCCTTGATTTCAGCGTCGGTGTAAGAGGTGGGGATGCCTCTAACGACACCATAAGACTCCAAAGCGGTTTTTGGAATGAAGGGTTTAAGCCCTAATTCGCTAATTTTTTTGTTTAAAATAAAATTATTTGCAGATGCGCAATTTTTAAAGGTCACTTTGTAGAGAGTTTTGCCTATTGACTGTATAAAGTCAATATCTTTGATGTTCAAATGTTTAATTTTATTGAAAAGGGTCAATCCATTGGTTATTTTATCATTTTGAATGTCTTTGCATTCAGATGAGTCCACTAAAATCAGAATTGGGCCAGAAAAATTTGGCGGATATAGCTGTACGTCATTTAAAATTAGCGTGTCATTATTTTTTACCTCCACTGTACCTGCATTATGTGAGCCATCGGGCGCACATAGAGGTATTGTGTTGCCCGTTATGTTACCGTTTGACGCGTCGGCGTCTTCTAACATTGCATCATCTTGCACATGCTCGTCAAAGTTGATTTCACCAGTTGTACTTATTTGGGCTTTTATCTTTGCCAAATCTTGGGTCTTTAAAAATTTCACTATTTTAGCTTGCGTGTCTGTCTTGAGCTTCCTGCCTTTAGCAAGATTAGCGCTCGAGAAGACCTCAAAATCTTCTGCCGTAGGCGTCTGCGACGACGACGTCGACGACGCCATAGCGGCTTTTCTTTTTACTGCCTTTTGCGGCAGTTTTGCACTTGTGGTTTTATTCCAGTAAAAGGAAAAGATTTTCCACACACTTCACGAAAAAGAACAAAATCACTCACCTGCAACAGCGTTTATCCTTTAGGTGGTTGTTAAATTATAAAATGAAAGATGAAAAGGCCCGAAGCCAAAACCAAAAAAAGCGTATACAGCTATGTATGTGTATAGCGTTTGCTGTACTTCACAGCTATCAAAACTATATGTACAGCTACTCACACTTAAAGTGGGACACTGCACTAAAATACTAGTTTTGTATTCCTCGCATTAAATACACATTGTAAATATTGGAGAAATTGCCAGAATTGCCTTTTATTTTACTTCACTAGAATAAGGTTTTACTGAAATTGTGTGTTTTCTTTTTTTCACAGTGTAAGTACAAAAACATTTGCATTTCTACATCTTCATCTAAGCTTCGAATGCTCACATTCAAAGTGGGACACGTGCATTTTTTTGAAGTACCGCTATCTTTGATGTTCGCGATCAGCAATTGCGAGCTAAAATCAGTGTTTTATGATATTTCATTGTGGTAAGATATTCATTTCTTCAAAATGTCACAAAAAGGTCAAACTACAATTGAAGAAAGACAAATTATTGTAAACAATTATAAAAACAACAAATCTATCCGAGAAATAGCAAAGATAGTTAATAAGAAGAAAAGTACAGTGTTTAATATTATAAAACGCTTTAAAGCCACTAATAGTGTTGAAAATAAAAAAAGAAATTGCGTGAACAGGCGCAAATTATCCGACCGGGATAAGCGATATTGTTTGAAACAAATTGAAAACGACCCGCTTTTATCAGCAGTTGACATCCAAAAAAGCTTAAAAGAGATAAAAAACGTAGAAGTAAGTGCTGAAACAGTCCGCCGAGTCTTAAGGAGCAACAATTTACACGGAAGAGCCTGCCGCCGAAAGCCTTTGATATCGGCGAAAAACCAACAGCTGAGATACGCCTTCGCTCAAAAGCATGCAAATAAGAATGCAACGTTCTGGTCAAAAGTAATTACTTTTGTTGTAAATTTTTCCAACTTTTTTCGATTCTTATAATATCTGCGTAGGTTCTTTTTACAGATGAAACGAAAATAAACCTCTTTGGGCCGGATGGAAAAAGATTTGCCTGGCGCAAGCCTCGCGCTGAATTTCAGGATAACGCCATTAAAAAAACCGTGAAGTATGGTGGTGGCTCCCTTATGATATGGGGGTGTATGTCAGAGTCTGGGGTTGGGAAAATACATTTTGTGAATGGAATTATGGATGCGAAGTATTACATTGACATTCTGAAAGAAAACGTGAAATAAAGCGCCGAAAGACCCTGGCATAAAAGACGACTTCGTATTCTACCAGGACAACGATCCCAAACATAAGTCCTGGAATGCACGAAATTGGCTACTCTATAACTGTCCAAAGGTAATGGAGACACCTCCTCAGTTTCCAGACTTAAATGTTATAGAACATATCTGGGCAGAGTTGAAAAAAGGGTAGATAGATAGATAGAATGTTAGAGGCTGTGCACTGCGACCTTAGGTCTATTGTGCCCTCGGAGCTCATCATAACACATCGTCCAGTCCCAATGCTCTGATGAATCCGAGCAGTTTCGAGGGAGGTAGAGAGTGTATATGCGTAGCCTCTGGCCACATCCTTCCCAGGTGTGTTAGCCTTCTTCTCGCAACCGCATCGCACTCAAATAGGATATGCCGCGGGGTTTCTGGTTCCAGGTTATGCATATGGGCCCGCAGTCTGCAGTGCCCCGTTAGCATTCCTGTCAAGAATCTCAGGTTAGTCTTTTTAAGGGTTATAAGTTCCCTAGATCTTTTGGGATTATATCCTCCAAGAAGTTCTTTCGCCTGCCTTAGCCCAGGCGTGTTCTCCCAGTGTGCTCTTCTTAACCTTCGCTCTTCTGCTCTTAACTCCTCCTTGATTATATGAGGCCCCACTGCAAGGAAGGGTTCAGGGCCTATGGGTCGAGTGGCTGCGGCCTCTTTTGCTAGTCTGTTAGCCTCCTCGTTTCCCTGTATGCCTTTGTGGCCCGGGACCCACACCAGTTGTAGTGTGTTGTTTTCCCCCAGGGTGTTTAATCTCGCTCCACATTCCCATACCACTCGTGATTTAATCTCACACGAGGATATGGCTTTTAATGCGGCCTGACTATCGCTGCAGATAACTATATGCTGCAGTCTTGCTTGTCTCTGCAGAATTATTTCCGCGCAAACACTTATGGCGTAAACCTCCGCTTGAAATATACTGGGGTAGTTTCCCAGGGGGATGGAGATCTTAGCCCTAGGGCCAGATATTCCAGCTCCTATCCCTTCGTCGGTTTTTGAGCCATCTGTGAACCACCTTTGGGTGTGAGCCCTGAAGGTGTTTTCTAAGATTGTCTCATTCCAGGTCGCTTTGTTGCCTAGTTCGATCCTGAATTTCTTCTCAAAGATTGTCGTTGTACTCATGTCATCTCTGTTGAGCTGGGAGATAGGGATCTTAGATCTAATTTCATCTCCCAATCGGCTCGAGATCACTTTCCCTCTGCCAGTGCCCTCCTTCATGAAGTTGAGGATGGCTTTTTTGGCGATCTGCTCTATCACTATGTGCAGTGGCGTCAGGTCCAAAATGACCTCCAGGGCTGCGGTGGGGCAGGTGCGCATGGCCCCCGTTATACATGTGCACGCCAACCGCTGGAGCCTAGAGAGCGATGCCCTCACTGTGTTGAGTGTGGTCCTCTCGGACCATGCCACCGCTCCATAAGTAGCTATTGGCCTGACTATCATGGTGTACATCCACCTTAGGATATAGGGGCTGCATCCCCATGATTTGCCGGCCAGTCTTCTGCACACCATTAGCGCCCGTGTGGCCTTTGTGACAGCGTACTCAACGTGCTTCTTCCATAAGACTTTGGAGTCAAGAATGACCCCCAGATATTTTACCTCATTGCACATTTCTAGCTCTATACCTCCCAGTGTTATGGAGTGCATGCCTGGGAGGTGCCTTCTCTTGGTAAACGGAATGATGGCGGTTTTGGCGGGGTTGATGTTGAGGCCCACCGTGCCGCACCATCTTTTTGTAAGGGTGAGTGCTCTTTGCACTATGTCGCAGAGGGTGTTCTCAAATTTGCCCCTCGCTATGATTACTATATCATCCGCGTATCCTTGGCACATTATGCCATTATTGGACAGTAACTCGAGTAGTTCATCTACTAATATGCTCCATAGGAGGGGGGACAATACTCCCCCCTGAGGGCATCCTTTAACTGTTCTCAGCTGTAAGATTTTATTTCCTACTGCCGTTTCTGCTAGTCTGGTTCGTAGCATTGTTCCGATCCACCTTCTGATCGGGGCGACTACGTTTCTCTTCTCTAGAGCTCGATCTACTGCCTCATGTGAGGTGTTGTCGAAGGCTCCTTCAATGTCTAAGAATGCGCAAAGCGCGACCTCACCCCCCTCAATTGCATTCCGTATGGTAGTTGACAACTGGAACAGCGCAGTGTCCGTTGACCTACCGGCCCGATAGGCATGTTGCCCATGGTGTAACGGTAGCGAAACCAGGGTGGTGGTTCTGATGTGGTTGTCTAGGATTTTCTCCATCGCCTTTAGAGCAAACGATGTTAGGCTGATCGGGCGAAAGGATTTCGCCTCTGAGTAGTCTTTTTTGCCAATTTTGGGTATAAATTTGACATTGGCCCTTCTCCACAGTTGTGGGAGATATGCCAGTGCCAGACTTTCCCGCATAACATTGGTTAGGATCGGGGTTAGGAGATCCAGTTCTTTCTGGAGTAGAATCGGCCATAGACCGTCTACCCCAGGGGTCTTGTAGGGCTCGAACGAGTTAATAGCCCATCGCACAGTTGACCGGGTGAACAGACGCCTTGCTGTCCCCCAGTCCTCCGCAGCGGGTCTATAGGAAACGTCGCTATCTTCTGCTACTGGAGGCAATGCTCCTGGGAAGTGGGTTGTTAGTAGAGCCAGAGCTCTCTCCTCCTCACTTCGAGTGTAGCTTCCATCTGGTTGTTTTATTGCCATATGGCTTTCAACTGTGCCTCTAGCTAGTGCTCTGTGTAATCTGGCCGCTTCCGGAGTGGAGCTGATGCCTTCACAGAATCTCCTGAAACTATTTCTCTTGGCTTCGCGAATCTCTTTGTTGTAGGTGGTTAGGGCTGACGAGTAGTCGTCCCAGTTCCCAGTCCGTTTTGCCCGGTTAAAGAGTTTCCTGACCTCTTTCCGGCGGCCTGAGAGTTTGGAGTTCCACCATGGGTTACGTTTTTGACCCCTTGGTTCTGCTAGTCGGCAGCTCGATACATAAGCATTGCTTATTGCCTCGTTTAGGCTGCCAACCTTTGCCTCCAGTTCCACCCATCGTTTCGCCCTGTTCTCTAACTTTATGGTACTTAGATTGGTTTCTAAAAAGTTATGATAACTAACCCAGTCAGTCTTCCTAGGATTCCTACTGGGTGTACCTCTGTTCATAGTGGCCTCAAGGGAGAACTGTATGATTCTGTGATCCGACATCGAGGGCTCCGAAGAGACTCTCCAGTCCGAGATCAAATCATCAGCCCAGCTGTTCCCGAGAGTAAAATCTAGAACTTCCTCTCTTACCCTAGTTACAAACGTAGGCTTGCTACCCACATTAAAGATGCTAAGGTCTTTACTTAGTAAAAATTCTAGTAATCTCTCACCTCTTCTGTTGGTGTCAGTGCTGCCCCACTGCACACTGTGCGCGTTGGCATCGCACCCAATGACCAATGGAAGGCATCTTTTTTGGCTGTACTCTACCAGTCTTTTAATTTCCTCCGGTGGTATGGCGGAATCGCCTGCAAAGTAGGCCGATGCGACTATTATCGCTCTTGATCTCCCGCACAGATCCGTCATTATCTGGATTGCCACCAGGTCTCTAGTCATAAACTCTGAAATGCAGAAATAGTTAATTTCCTTTTTTAGCATTACACAAGCTCTTGGGTTATCGCATGATAGATCCCAGATTACCTTAGTCGATCTCTCCGTCAGGCCCCTCACCTGACCTTTGTATACCCACGGCTCTTGCACAAGTACGATGCCCAGATCCTCCGTTGTGCATTTATTTGCAATAACAGCTGATGCGGCTATCGCGTGGTGGAGGTTGATCTGGGCAATTTTGATTTGTGGCGTGGTCATTTTGTCCTCTGGACCCTTGGCTCATCAACTTCTGAGAGCGTTAGGTCCTCCGGTTCTCTGCCTGGACTGCGAAGGTTCAGGCCCTCTGCTAGCTCCTCCAACTCTCTGGTGGAGGGTACTTCTTGGGTCGTTATCCGTACGGGTGGCTCTGTTGTCTCAGAAACAGCCGCGGAGGTCGTAGGCCCTTCTACGCGGTGTTCACCGACAACGGTATCTATTGCATTCGTTGCTCTAATCAACGCCGCAGCAGCCGCGGAGGTCGAAGGCCCTTCTACGCGGTGCTCGTCCACGGCCATTTCTTCGTCAACTGTTTCCTCACCTGTTGATGCCGTCTGTGCGTCTCCAGGAGCTCACTGCTTCCAAGGCTTCACTAGGACGTTGCCGTACCTAAAGTTCAGCCTGAAGTTCTGCCTTCTCATGCTGCTGAATGACTCTTCGTCAACAGCCACATTAAGCCTTAAGTAGCTGTCCTCGACCTTGGCCTCCATTACCCTCCAGAGGGATGTGTTCAGGCTCTCGTTTTGTGCTCGAAGGAGGCCTAGTGCATATTCCTGGCCCCTGTCTATGCTCCACGGGAGGAAGATCGTGACATTGTGCGTCGGTGGAATGTCATCTCCGCTCCTCGTGTACAGTTCTGGTCCTCCCCAGCCCTTGAGCGTGGGTACAGTGCGTCGCAGCCATTCGGCAGTTCCTTCGTCCCTGCAGTCCACTAATAACATGCCTGGCCTGAAGTAGACTCCCGTGAAGATAAGTGGTCGAGTCCACCCCCTCAGAACTTCATCCATTATGGTGTCCTGCAGAGTCGTCAGTTGCTCCGGGGTGAGAGACATGGCGGGGTACTCCTGTGGTAACACCGCTATTCGGGTTGCTCTCATCGCATCCGCGTAGCTCGATGGCTGGTTATGCCTGTCTTTTTCATGTCTCTGGCTGCTTGCCTGGGCCCTATTTTTAGTGGGCGAACTCGGCTGGTGATCTCTTGGACGCTTGGCTGGCTGCTGGTTAGCCGGTGGGCGCTGGCTGGTGTTGCGCTTGACAGCAGGAACCCTTTTCCCATCTGTCTTCACCGCCTCATTGCGTGCCGTGTCAGGACTCAGACCTCTTTCTAAGCACCGGAGGTACCGTGCTATTCCAGCACCGCTGAGGCCTCTTCGCCGCGGGTCGTCTCGTGCTCCTGGTTTTCCCAGGTCGGGCGCTATTGGTCCGCGCCTGCGTCTGGGGGCTCTTCGGTCATCTCCAGGGGCCATGCTGCTCACATCTTTATCGGTGTATTGGGTAGGCGAGGTTCTCTGGCCCTCGAGCCTTCCCTTCTCTTTCGGACCTTGCTTGTTGCGAGAGGGCGAGGTTTTGCGGCCCTCAAGCCCAGCTCTGCCGTCCATACGGTGGTATGCTCGTTGGGGTGAGGTCATACGGCCCTCGAACCTGTTTGTGGCGGTCCTGCTCTTCACATGCCGTTGATCCTTTGCATGGGGTGGCATGGCTTCTCTATCCTCGGCCCTGCCGTGGACCATATGTTGTGGTCGGTGCTGTCGCACAGGCGAGGTCGTGTTGCCCTCCAGCCTGTTGCTCGAGATTCCCTTCCCCTGGGTGTAGTGTGGCAAGGTTTTGTTTCCCTCGGGCACGTAATGATGACGCTTGCGATTCGTCGCGATGGTCCATTGCCCATCTGAGCTGCTGTCCGAGTCAGCATTCGGGTGTCTGCGGTCTCGTCTCTCTGGTTGCGATGACCTTGTCGTTGGGTCAGAGTGATAGTGGGAGCCTGGGGGCGAGGTCATTCTGCCCTCTAGCCTCCTGCTCGTATATTCCCTTCGCGTTTGGTCGTAGTGAGACGAGGTCATCCTGCCCTCGAGTCTCAGGTGTTGGGACCCTCCTTGCTGAAAGTTGATGGGAGGCGAGGTCGTTCGGCCCTCCAGCCTCCTGCTCGTGTCTTCATTGCGCGTGTGGTCGAAGTGAGACGAGGTCATACTGCCCTCAAGTCTCATGTGTTGGGATTCTCTTTGCTGCGGGTTGTGTGGAGGTGAGGTCCCTCTGCCCCCCATCCCTCTGTGTTTGGGCTCTTGTCTCCGTGCAGCGTCTGCAGGCGAGGTTTGTTCACCCTCCAGCCTCCTGCATGGATCAGCCCTATGCTGGTCATCGCGATGAGACGAGGTCATTCTGCCCTCAAGCCCCAGTTGTTGTATCTCCTGCTGTTGTCCGCCGGGGGGAGGCGAGGTCGTTCTGCCCTCCAGCCTCCTGAGCGTGTCTGCACGCCGCTGGGCGTCGCGTTGAGGCGAGGTCCTTATGCCCTCGAGCCTCCTCTGCGAGTCCTCGTGATGCCGGGGTTGGTTAGTCGCTGGCTCATTTTGTCCGATCCCGTGTTTTCTATGGGCTACTTCCCGGTGGTGGGAAGGCCGTTTTCGCTGGGATTCAGTGGTGTGGCTATCACCTGAGCTGCTATCGGACTCATTCCTCCGGCGCCTGCGAGTGTTTCCGCGTTTTGGCGAGGGTTTTCTTCCCTCCAGCCATATTCCTTCGCCTCTCTCGGCGGACCCATGCCGTTTGTGGTCAGCATATGTGCTCGGTTGCTGTTCGGAGGGGCGAGTTACGTTATCCTCGGCCACTCTCCAGTCTGTCGCTGTCTCATAGGCACTCTTTGGGTGTTGCTGGCTCGTGTCTCTCTCATCCTCGCTGCTTATTTGGGGTCTTTGTTCCCTGCCTTCACCGGCGGGCGTCTTCCCGCCTCTCTTTCGGCTTAATCTGCTTCTACTACAGGAGGGGCCGTCGTCATCGCGGGCGTGCTCGGCAAATAACGCCGCCTCTTCTGGCGAGAGGTCTTTCATGCAGTCAAGCCATCGTTTGGTTTTTGTGTTTTTATTTTTTTTCTTTTTTTTGTTGTTTTTGTTGCTCATCTTGTTCTTACGACCACCTGCTCGACAGGGCGAGCTCAGCGGTCAAAATATGGTTCCGGGGATCTCAAGTCGTCCGCCGTGGTAGCGCCCCTTGCCACGGTAAGGCCACCGTTACTCCCTGAGGCGGCCCGGTGTCAGGAGGGCGCCGTTATAATACAGCCGGATTGTTGACCCCCCTGGCTGCAAACCCTCCAATGGGCACGGTGTCGCATTACACCCTGGATTAGGGGGGGTGGCAGTTCTTGGTCGCTGTCCATCAGCGGGCCGCATCAGAGCAGTGCAGCGCGCTCGTACCATACCTGGGAGGTGCTGATACGTGCACGCTAGCACCCCCTGATGCGTCCCGGTTGATGGTTCAGCTAAGCCCCCGCACCAACGTCAAGGTGCCTGCCCTAGCGGGGGAAAAAAAGGGTAGCCAGATGGAAGGCCAAAAGCATTGCCGCAGTGAAGGATGCCGTAATAGAAGAGCGGTATAATATCGAACCTGAATTCTGTAAAAAGTTGGTGGAAAGTATACCGAGACGCCTTCAAGCTGTGATAGCGAGCAAAGGAAAGTCAACGAAGTATTAATTACTTATTTTATAAAAAATACATGTATGGAAACTGTAGTGTCCCACTTTGAGTGTGAGCTTCGCCTTAAGCAGTTTGAATAACAAAAGACTAATTTTAAAAAGCTCTTATGGCATTTTTTGAATTTCTTTATTTTTTTGTCTATATATTTCTCTAATAAATTGAATTATATTAAATGAAAATGCTTAAAATTAATCGACAATTTTTTTATGCCTTCTAAATATTCTACCATCAAATTTTTCTCTGTGTCCCACTTTGAGTGTGAGTAGCTGTATGTTGTAGGCGCCAAGAAATTACACCAAATTATGCGCAAGACTCGTCCACACTCACTCGTAGTACGACATTTCGGGAGTGAGAAAAAAGTATCGAAAAAACAGCTGATAGCTCTGACGTCATCCGTACCAATAGCAGTTTGTTTACATTTGGTTGTTCGTTTGTGCTATACTCGAAGTTATAAAACATGTAAATGTTCGCTATTTAATGCATTCAATAAATAAAACTTGATATATATATTCAACTCCGTGTTGTTTATTCTATTTAAACTATATAAAAGCTTTTCCGGCGTACAGACAAGTGAATGTAGCCTCTCTGAAAAGGGTCATGCAGGCAGGAGCTTTCCACGTACAAGACAATGTAATAAAACATGTAAATTTTCGCTTTTTAGTGCATTGAATAAATAAAACTAGGTATATTTAAATGTACTAATATGTATTTAATTCAGTGTTTTCCTTTTTCATTTAAATAACATAGTACAAGGAGTTGTAAAATAAAAAATGTTATGTTACTGTTTTAGTAAATTTTAATAATTTTTTAATTTTAATTTTAATTTTAATAATTGTTTTATTTAAAGTGCGTATTCTAAAAAACATACGTGCGCGTAAGAAGAGTTTTTTAATTTTTATATCGCATGGAACATGATCCGCTTTTAAGATATGGGTCTGCAGATAACTGCTGGCAATGAATAAACCGTCTTCATTAACCTCATCGAAAACTCTCTGCAATGCCCTCATGTTCGCCATCATTTCTGGAGTTGGTTTCGATAAGCCACCTTCGGTGACGTGATTTACCCAAGTGAAATCCTCCTCACCTGTCGCTCCCTCTCTGATGTTGGGAATCTGAGTGTGCAGCTTATGGCAGATATAACCTGCGAGATTCTCCAAGCCATCGTGCTCCAAAGATTCCAGTTCGTCATCTTCAACTTGCTCGCTCTCATTTTCTGGTTGCAACAAAAGGCCATTAAATATTATACCTATGGAAAAACACAAATGTTATTAATGTCGAGAAGGTTAAAATAAGATAGGATTCATAACTGTGAGGGAATTATCCGACACTTCAAGGTCAGGAGTGTCATCCACCGATACATTTGCGCTGTCAGATAACACACCTTCGTTAAAACCAAGTATGTATGCCCTTAGCCTGTACTTAAATTCCTGGCGATCGGGATGGTCGTGTTGGCCTCCTTTGCTTCGAATAACGCCAAAGAAATTTTCAAGGACGTCTTGATTAAGCCTGTACGTCAGGACATGCTTTATGTCGAAGCGACTTTTTAATTCCCCATGCAGCATCTTTAGGGCATTGTTGGACTGTAGTATTCCTAATATTTTAAAATTAAAATGTTTGTACATATGGTAAACAAATTTTATTATTTTTTTAATTATTACCTTTTTGGAAGGGTAACAAAGTTTGTTTTCCAATAACCCTCATTTCTTCCACCATTTTAGACATACCATCCAAGATGCCATCTTGGACGTCGAGAGCAAGACCATAAGCATGCATACGCTTCCTTGAGTCGGGATATGGTACTCTGACGTTCATAACGTCAAACCAGTCGTTGGTCTAAAAAAGAGATAATTAAATAATAAGAGTAATAAAATATAAAATGGTTTTAAAAGTAGCTATCGTTTTAAAAAGCCTATGACACTCCTCCCAATTATGTCCACTTAAATGACCGAAACTTGCAGCACGAGTAATGGCTTGAGCTATGGAATGCGAGAACAGTTTCGTTGCCATTTTGACTTTCTGCCGTTGGGCGCGAACAACATTAAGGTAACTACTATTTATTTTATGAGTTATAGATAACTTTGACGAAGTGCAAGATAATAGTTCCGCAATAATTTCCTTTTGCACTGGTTTATTGTTCATTGTAAAGCCATGGTCCAAATAATGGTTGCGCAGCAATTTGATAAGATGCGGTGCATCCGCAAAAACAAAAATAGGGTACTCATCGTAAAGGAACCTGAATTTCAAGTACAAAAATATACCTAGATGAGTATTCTATTCATAAACTATTAACATGTGCTCACCATGGATTTTTTCGTCGACTTGCAAGTCATTAAATAGTTTCCTATTTGCCCCGCCAAGATCGCTAACAACAGCGGCTACATGGTACCCGGATGATTGCAGTGTTTCTATTATGTGGAACAAAATCTGAGCAGTCATTCGACAATCGAATTCATAAAACAAGGGTTGTTTCCACTTAGCCATCAAACCTAAAAAATAAATACTTTTCAAATAATTATATTGCGATATTAACATAATGCACGAACATACCTCGTATCATAGCCACTTGAACGTAATCCACAGGAGCATATGTCGTGTCTGACGATTTGTCGTAGCAGAAACTTTTGCGCACCTTCATCTCATCAAAGCTCAATACACATATTTTCTGCTTCTCGGTAAGTTGGGTCGCAGCAGACAATATCTTCATTACTGGTTCGATTATGCCAGGTGCAATTGTGATTTTTGCCGCCCACCGTTGTAATGT
>NW_016162355.1:13033-14292 GCF_001687245.7 Rhagoletis zephyria | reverse complement strand
ACCTAAACGAGCGAAATTCACAATAGCGCTATTCTTCATCGAATGAGCGCCATAATACCAAATGAAAATTCGTTCGCTCAGCACTTTCGACCACAGTCGAAAATCGAATGCAACTCATAATAGGGGCCTTTATCTAGCTGGTTAGCGGATGACTCACGCAAGCGAACATTTTCCAACTTTAGACCTTCACTGTATAAAATAATGTTAAGTTTTTATATGGATGTTTCAATGGAAACTATATTTAACTTACATTTCTTGCTCTTGTTGCTTAATAATATCCTCGGAAGTAGAAAAATCTGGAATCGGGATTTCATCTTGAACATTTGCAGTTGAATAAGACACATTCGGCGATATATTCTCTTGTTGATTCTTGAGTAAGTCAGTGACCATTTTTTTGTTACTTCTCTTTAAGACCCGGCTACGCCGCGATGCATCTGATGTCGAGGCTTTATTGCTTTTCACCGTCGGAACAGCTCCTGACTTTACACCCTTGAATTTGGAAAATCCTGCAATGTCATTGTTATCAATGGACTTATATGCAAAGACCAATTTCTTACCCATTTCAACTTGGAGGCTCCTTTCAAAATCCTCAGGTAGAAAATGCTCGCTGCAAATTCTTGCCACTTTTGGGTTTACGCTTTGCCGGCAAAAATGCACCCATTGCCTCAAAAGAAGTTCGTCTTTTGGAAAGCAGTGAAACCCCATCCCTTTGGTTTTTTGGAAATTATTGCAATTAGCAACTGCGCACTTCATACTTCAAAGATATCCCACTTATGTTACACTTAAATTTCACAGTCGCCAAAAATAATTTCGCTCCGTATTCAACTCGCACGTTTATCAAAATGTAAAGAAATTTCGATTGGTACGGATGACGTCACAGCCGTCAGCTGTTTTCATTTACAAGATGGCGGACATCAAAGCGTCGTGATCTTTAATAATTGGATCATGTGCTGGAGTTATGTCAAATCTTAATTCGCCTCAAAATTTACATGGCGCGTATTCATAGTCCAGCAACTAAGTCGAAACTAATAAAGTTGCAACTTAAATTTAAGTACCAACTTAAAATTTACCTCTATTCATAGTCGCATTTCAGACTTCTATTAAGTAGTTTCGACATAGTTTACGATATAGCAAAACGAATGCGAAAATGTATCGGTTTTTCATTACGATATTTTGGAAAAATTACATTTTTATTAAATAATGTCAAGTTTGATCATCCGTTTATGTAATTTTTATTTTCATTGCATGATTATGCAAAA
>NW_016162355.1:4904-11080 GCF_001687245.7 Rhagoletis zephyria | reverse complement strand
CTTTACGATATTTTGGAAAAATTACATTTTTATTAAATAATGTCAAGTTTGATCATCCGTTTATGTAATTTTTATTTTCATTGCATGATTATGCAAAATAATAAGGTATAATTTTCTCGTTAATTGTGCGAAATAGCCAGAACAACCGCAGTGGTGTGAAGTCGATGTTTATCGAAGGCATGCTGTGAAACATACAAATAGTAGACATCTAAATGTTATGCACAAATTTACTTTAAAAGAACTAGCGTGAAACTGACTTATTATTTGAGAATTTATCTAAATTATTCCAATTATAAAATTGTGATCTAGCTTTACTCGAATTGTAATACGCATTTAATTTCATCTTCCGATTAAAATGGATCGATCTTTGTAAATTTTAATGGGAGATTATTCAATATTATCAAAATCACCCTCTACCAACTTAATTTTTACATATTTCGTCTGTTTTCCCTTAATTTGGTAAAAGGAACAGCGCCTTCGTCTTGGTCTGCAGGCTGTATCTTAGATACAGCCGCTAAATTTAAACGTAGAATACGTGGTATGGTTAAGGGCATATCCAAATCAAAAACGGAAGCACACTAAGAAAAAAATATCGATAACAAAAGCGATAATAATATCGATAACAAAATCGATTACTTAGTTGATTACAAAGTCGAAAACTAAATCGATAACAAATCAACAGAAATATCGACATCAAAAGCGAAAACAACATCGATAGCAAAATCGATAATAAAACCGATAAAAATATCGATAACAAAAGCGATAACAATATCGATTAAAAATATCGGTAACAGAACCGATAAAAATATTGATGAGAAAATCGATAAAAATATCGACAACAAAAACGATAGCAAAATCAATAACAAAATCGATAAAAATATCGATAACAAAAGCGATAACAATATCGATTAAAAATATCGGTAACAGAACCGATAAAAATATTGATGAGAAAATCGATAAAAATATCGACAACAAAAACGATAGCAAAATCAATAACAAAATCGATAAAAATATCGATAACAACATCGATAAAAATATCGATAACAATATCGATAACGAAACTTATAAAAATATCGATAACAGCATCGATAAAAAAATCGATAACAAAATCGATAACGAAATCGATAAAAATATCGATAATAAAATCAATGACAACGTCGAAAACAAAATCGATTACAAAATCGATAACAAAATCAATCAAAATATCGATAACAAAGTCGATAAAAAATATGGATAACAAAATCGATAAAAATATCGATCATTATATCGATAAGTTCCGAAAATATCGATTGAAAAATCAACAACAATATCGATAAAAATATCGTTAACAAAATCGATAAAAATATCGATCACAAAACCGACAAAATATCGATTATTGTATCGATAAGTCCCGAGAATTCCGAAAAGCTCTAAAATCCTGAAATAGTTTGCAGTTTGAGTCTCTGTGCCTCTATCTACATATATCTTTTTCTCTAGAACTACCTATATTTTAATCTTTCTTCCTCTATCTTCTATACTTTTATCGGTATCCTCATCCTCATCTTTTTCCTTATATTTATCTTTGTTCTTATATTTGTTTATCATATTCTTTATATACATATTCCCCTTCACCTTTGCCCTTATATAAATAAAGGCGCATATTCATAGTCATATTTAGTACTCAACTAAGTCGAAACTATTCTAAGTCACAACTAAAGCTATTCATAGTCGCCTTAGTTTCGACTTTTCTGGCTAAGTACCAACTTAAAATTTAGTTTCGGCTGCAGCTGCAACTAAGTCGTAACTAGAAAGAAGTATTTTATCAAATTAAGGGAAAACAGACGAAATATGTAAAAATTAAGTTGGTAGAGGGTGATTTTGATAATATTAAATAATCTCGAATTAAAATTTACAAAGATCGATCCATTTTAACCGGAAGATGAAATTAAATGCGTACTACAATTCGAATAAAGCTACATCACAATTTTATAATTGGAATAATTTAGATAAATTCTCAAATAAAAAGTCAGTTTAACGCTAGTTCTTTTAAAGTAAATTTGTGCATAACATTTAGATATCTACTATTTGTGTGTTTCACAGCATGCTTTCGATAACATCGACTTCACATCACTGCGGTTGTTCTGGCTATTTCACACAATTAACAAGAAAATGATACCTTATTCTTTTGCATAATCATGCAATGAAAATAAAAATTACATAAACGGATGATCAAACTTGCCATTATTTAATAAAAATGTTATTTTTCCAAAATATCGTAAAGAAAAATAGATACATTTTCACATTCGTTTTGCTATATCGTAAACTAAGTCGAAACTACTTAGTAGAAGTCTGAAACGCGACTATGAATAGAGGTAAATTTTAAGTTGGTACTTAAATTTAAGTTGCAACTTTGTTAGTTTCGACTTAGTTGCTGAATACGCGCCAAAGTGTTTAAATTTATCTTCGTCTTCATTTTTGCCTTTATCTTTGCGCAACTTTGTTTTTGTTTTTATTTTTACCTTTGCCTTTATCCTTTTCTTTATCTATGTACGTACTCACCTTTACTTTTATTCTTGGATTGGTCTTTTTCTAAGTGTTGTTTCACTTCAAAAAGTTTTCGCGTATTATGCATACATGTGTTCATACATATATGTATGTATGTACATATGTATATAATATGTATAGGCATACACAGTTTACTAAAAAATAGAAACAGATCCACATTAACTGCAATCAACATCCTTACTAATATTATAAATCCGAAAGTGAGTTTGTTTGTTTGCTTCGCTTTCACGCTTTAACTATTCAACCGATCATCATGAAATTTTGTACACTGCTGTTATTTAGACCGATCATCATGAAATTTTGTACACTGCTGTTATTTAGACCAACTTAAAATATAGGATACATCTAATCTCTATTAGGCAAGAGGGCGTGGCACCTCCCATACAAACGGAATTTTTCATACTGCATTTCTCAGGAAATATTTTTGGTAGATTACTGGAACTTGGTATGGAAGTATATAAAAGCATTCTCTACTCACGGATGATGGCTGCCACCTTTTAAAAAATCGAATTCAACTTCAATTAAGGGAGTTATTTATTTGAAAATTATATTATAAAAAGGGTTGTCAAAAGACTTAAAAAAGCTGTAGGGTAATATATTTTGAAAAATAATATGTTTGAAAAGTAAAATTTAAATTAATTATACGCAAGCCATCTGAAAATTTAAAATATGGTTGTCAAACAAAATATTGTTAAGAAACCTTTAGTTTTAAAGTTTTTAATAATATTGAAGTCTTTCACAAGGGTTGCCACCTTTTTAAAAATTCAACTTAATTAGTTTAAATGGAATATTATAATATTAGCAGACCCGGCGAACTTCGTCCCGCGCAAAATATTTTTTCTTATCGAAACTTTTTGGTCCAACATTTTCACCAACAATTCACGTTTACGATTTCCTTTACCTTTACCAATACATATCCAAAGTGAATCATCAATAATATTTTTAGTAATAACTTAACTCCAGTGCCAACTGGCGGGTCAATTTGTGAATCTACACTATCCAGAGAGTTACTCAAAAACACACAAAAAATTTCGTTAAAATCGGTCCGAGAATTAGGAGGACTTCACTCACAAACACACCTACAGATGAATAATATATACGTTTGTACGGCGCCACGGCCTCTTTTCAAATAGCCCGTTTTCTCCATGAGTATAATATTGATTTCATATATCTCCACACCAAGTTCCAGTACTCTACCATGAACATTTCCAGAGATATTCGGTATGAAAAATTCGGTTTTTATGGGAGGTTCCATGCCCCTCATTTTTTTTTGGCCTATAATAGTCCTTGGGACGTCTGAATCAGGTTTCGCAAATTTCAAAAAAAACGGTTAGGCAGTTCTCGAGCTTTGCGAACACAAAAAAACGGCTTTCAAAATATATATTGGTATAGATTGGTATGAATCGAAATGGTTTTGAATATGTATCATAATATGAGTGTTAGACGAAAGATGTTTAAAAAGGTTGCCAACTGTTTCAAAGGTTAAATTCAAACTATTCAATAATTTAAATGAATTATTACAATATGGGAATCAGTCAAAACGATTTTAAAAGGGCTTAATTTCAAAACTACATGTAAAGGGTTTCCATCTGTTTAAAATCTCAATTGAGTTGAAAAAGTATGACAAATAGAGAAGTTTAAGAAAGTTTTAGTTTGAAAATATTTTGAAGATGGTTAAACAAATTTTAAACCTCCTGTTTTTGAATTGAGTTTTCTTGAAATAAGTTTTACTCAGTGTATCACGCAAAAATTTCATACACTCAGCGAAGCGGGTGAGGGCAATCAGTACTGCAATAAATTCAAGTAAAAAACAAAAATATTTTCACTTAAATTTCTTCCGTAAAACTTACTTTTGATGTATTTCGTCTGAAATAAATGGATTTCTGTAGAACAATTATACGCATCCATTTTGAAATTGCCACCAACCATACTATAAAGTTTCTTGGACAGATTTACTATAAAACCGAATCATTGTTGCCGCCAGGGAGTGAAGAGGAAATGTTCTTCAAATATATTTCGATGTGAGATTAACCGTTCTATGAAATGTTACACAATTTCAAGAACTTCATCACGGACATAACGCTTTCGTTAGGTTAATTAAGGCGGAAAACGACCACCAAACCATAATCTTAGCCGATGAGGGAGCCAATGTAAATCGTAAACGTGAATTGTTGGTGAAAATGTTGAACCAAAAAGTTTCAATAAAAAAAAATATTTTGTGCGGGACGAAGTTCGCCGGTCTGCTAGTATATATATAATACGCTGTGATTAGGTTATAAATATTGCTCAATTTGTTTATCAGCTGCCGACATATGTACTTACACACACATACATACTTTTTTTCTCCTTCCCCCACTTCCAACGCATGCACGTGTTTGCAAAATGATGACGAAGTGATTTTGTATGGAAAATTATTTATGCCCATATATTTGAATCAAATAAACACACTTAGAAGATATCAACCATAACTTCCCATATACCAAACGAAAGAAAAACTCTTGAATTTTTGATTAAAGAAAACAAAAACAAAGCCATTCGATCGGTTTTCGAGCATTTTGGTAATGAAAAAAATTTGCAAGTTTTTTGGCTTAAAATGCTCAATATTTGTTGAATTTATATAAAATTTCTTACAAATAGTATTTAACAGCAGTGAAATAATTCTTTATTTCAGTTCAGATTCGGTAACAAGCAAGGCGAATTAATATAAAGTAGTGTTACTAGCTCAGCTGATTTTGTGTATGTGTTTCGCCGCAGGGCTTCTGATATCAAATTGAAAAATTTTGTTTGAATTTCTACACACACTCTTACAGATTTTGACAGTTTATGCCGCCCAAGCAAAAACAAAATACATGTAAGTTTTTGTTTTTGTACTCCTGCTATCACCTTATATTAATTCGCCTTGGTAACAAGAATGAAGAAAAAATTCTATTACATGAAAAAAGTTCTTTGACAAATTATTAAACTAACTTGATGAAAATACATATAGCAAGTATATGCAAATGTAAAGTAGTAGTATATCCAAAAATATTTAACACTCCTCCTCATTTGCATATGACGCCCGTTTTATCTCTTAGATATTCCAATTTTCTTGCTGATAGTGGCTTAGTCATCATGTCGGCTAACATTTCTTCTGATGGGCAATATACACAAGATATTAGCTGTTTGTCTTGTCAACGTAATCCTTAACAAAATGAAATCGTGTATCTATATGTTTAGATCTGTTGCTTAAACGCTCCTCCTTAATCAGACTCAAACAACTTTGATTGTCTTCATATATCTTAGTCGGACAGCTTTGAAAACAATTCATATCTGCCAAAATCTTGCGAATCCGAATTGCTTCTTTTGCAGCTTCTGATAAAGCAATAAACTCAGCATCAGTTGTTGAAAGTGAAACACACGTTTGCTTTCTGCATGCCCAACTTACTACGCCTCCATTTAGTTTGAAAATATATCCCGAGTTTGATTTTCTATCAATACGACATTCTGCCCAATTTGCATCCGCATATCCAATTAATAAATTATTCTTAATTTTATTATTATTCAATTGTAAATATAAGTTTTGTGTTCCTTTTAAATATTTTAAAATGCGTTTAAGTTCCGTCAGATCTTCATTTGTAGGCATACTTGTTTTT
>NW_016162355.1:0-1855 GCF_001687245.7 Rhagoletis zephyria | reverse complement strand
GTGGCTGTGGTACGGTCTGTGGTGTTATTATGTTGTTGTGTTGTGGTGACTGTGTGAGGCTGCTGTGTGAGTGTGTGAGGCTGCTCGGGCGGACTGTGGTTAGCCGTGGAGGCTGTTCTGTTTGAGCAACAGGGGGCCACGTACGTCGTGGTCCACTGTCTATGTGTCCGTAGTCCCGAGCAGACTCTGAGGTGACTCCACCCCTCGCAGGCATTACACTTGACTGAGGTGGAGTTGTGGTGTAATCGTCTCCGGCATACACAGCAGGTGTATGTATTGTGGTTGTTGTTGTTGTTGTGGTAGCGGCTACAACAACCCCGCCCAGATCGGTTGGTATCTCAGTCGTTGTCGTCAAGTTCCACTAACGGCAACCCTAGGAAGCGTGCAGCTTCTGTGGGGTTTGTCCACAGGGACAAGGCCGTTAGGGTTGTCGGGTTTTCCGGGCATGCGAAGAGATGTTTCGAGTCATGTGGGGTCTCTCCGCATGCCGGACACTCATTCGGCACATCCTCATTCAACCTACTCAAGTAGGAGTTCAACCTGCTGCAGTAGCCGGAGCGAAGTGGTCAACGTAGCCGGTGTTGGACCTACATTTTCTCTGTAAAAATTCTAATTTTACCCAATTTTTTAATGGGTCCGTCTCCGCTTGGCACCCCAAAACCATTGAACAAATAACCGAACATTTCCCCTTTTGTTTTTTTAAAGATACGAGGTCTAATGCTTAATAAGTTTATAATTGTGTTTCTAGTTTTCATACTAACAATAAATCATCAATTTTGTTTCTCACCCCCTCCAATATTGAACAGTAAAATATATTTGTTTTTACCCACAGGAGCAACGATATTGTCGAAATATAATATAATTAGATAATACTCACTTCACTGAAAGTCATGAGGCCCATGGGTCCTAAAGTAAATTTTGTTTTCAAGTTACTTGAAAGACATGGGCAAAGACAATATCGAAATTGTAATTTCAGTGTCTGAAATATATCAGAAATAAACGTATCCGTTATATAAAACTTTAATAGTCTTGGCTAGCTCCATTGTGAAATAATCAGATGACATAATGACATTAAATAAAAAAATAAAAAAAAATATGTTCACTAAAATTTTATTAATGTAAAAATAAAGATTTTGGCAACTAGTTATCGAATTTAATGTAAAATTTAAACATTTTTAAGAAAAGATATTAATTATTTTTAAAAGGTAAATGTTAATACAACTATTTTATTTATACTCCCAAATTTAGGATATAAAATCCCCTCTACCAAAAAACTAAAATTGGGCAATGCCGCTTCGAATTTTTTACAATTGTGCAATTGCCAAAAATCTCCTTTTTAATCAAAAAGTTGTTTATTGAAACTACCTTTTTTTTGTATCATGGACATATCTATTTCAAAAGTTGATGGTTTTTTATGTATCCGCCTTTCTTCAACCTTCTTGCGATATACAAACTTATAATCTCTGCTAATAGTAACTTTGTTAGTATTCAAATCGACGAATCGTAACCCATTTGATTTTTCATCATAACCCACAAAGGGATATAAATATAAGCTTTTGAACCGAAAATATGAAAATTGCTTATATCTGNGGGATATAAATATAAGCTTTTGAACCGAAAATATGAAAATTGCTTATATCTGGTTTTCGCCCTTCCCATCTTTCAAAAGGGGTACAAGGAATACCAGAGCAAACTAAACGATTTTGTAAAAAATTTGCTGTGTTTACAGCTTCTGCCTAGCAAACAGCGCGCCATCTCAACTATAGATCGGTTTTTCCTTTCTGCTACACCATTTTGTTGAGGACAATAGGGTACAGTAAATTGATTACATATACCATTACGCTCAAGGTAATCT
>NW_016162354.1:41207-43701 GCF_001687245.7 Rhagoletis zephyria | reverse complement strand
GTTGCATTAGTGGTTTAGAGTAAATACCTTCCTCTCGATTTACCACCACCTCTGTCACAGAGCTCAGAAATCTGGAAAAGATACAAAGGAGTATGGATATTTATAAAAGCTGGCTCTTGTTTTAATGAAACCTTAGGATATTCGGCTATTTTAGGCGTCCCATTGACAATCCCGATACCCATCTGTACCAACTAATATATACCCTCACTCTTTTTCGATAAGAAATCCAATTTTGTGATACAAACGCAACAAGATTGATATAACAGACCTCACCGTTTGAATGACGCCATAAACTTTTGTACACAGGGATCTCTGTTAACTTGAACAAGATAGTCAGAGCATGAGTCTCACCTGAACGAGAGATAATGAAATATTTCTATTTTCCAACCTCTGCCTTGTACTTTATCGAGCGGAAGTGTTGGCCATCCTTGAAGCCTTGCACAAAGACCCACTAAGAGGAAGTTATTACTTATTCATCTGCTCTGATATTCATGCCGTGAAATTTTTAGACTCACACATAGGCGATGCTAAGTCCCCGACTGAACGACGTACACCTTCGGACAAGATACCACCCTAGGGGTGGACACCGAAACATTATCGTAGTTGAAAGATCATAACAGAAAAAGAAAATTTGCAGAGATCTCGCAAGGAAATAAGAGATATTACAAAGTGCATAGCCTCAGCAAAGTGGTTTGAAACCGGATGAATTTCTTGACACTGAAAGGTGTTGGTAACTCCTTAACCTATGTTAATATTTAATGTTAAATATTTCGAGCTGAACATCGCCTCCGAAAAGCTATGTCCTGAGATTCTAGGCTAGTGTCCCTGGGTCTATACCTTCTTCGACGACACCACACTGCATAGTATGGTATAGGATTAACTCTGTACGATTGTCCCCCTCGCGAGCTTTATGGAGTACATTGAAGGCGTCGGAACTCAACAGAGTCAAAGTACAAGTGCAACTTCGTTTCTTGGATCACACCTTTTAAAATGCCATGCCGTCCCACAAAAACGGCTCTGGATCCAGTTGCAGTTCAGTTGTAGTAGCTTTGTATGCATTGGGATTCCTCAGCTAGAAATCGTCTGCCTTGATTCTGTTGCACTTATCGCTTTGAATAATGCTGCCTTGTGGTAGGTAGCTACGTCGGCTGGGTCTATGTATGTGACTGAGGAGCTCTGCAACAAGGAGTCACATGTCCCCTCATGAGTTGTGCGCAGGTAAAAACATAATCGCAAGTACCAGGAATTGCGTTTGACTGAAACCACGTTCCAGTATGTCCTATTCTGGCATATGGAACAGACTGTGGTATGCTCAAAGAGCTGCTGGTTAACCCACATACGGGAATTGTTGCCAACTTCCTGTTTGACCTAATGCGTGAGCAGGTTCTTAGATGAGCCAATCCGTTGCATGTGTTGCACCTAACCGAATTGGAGTTGGAATGAAGTCGTCTCTGACAACGCTTCAAAAATAGGTTTCTAATCGGGTTTGACCGGGTTGAACGCGTAGTAACCCTTGGTGTCCATAAATATCTGCACCTGCTCTGTCCTCTCGTCCTTGAATAGCAGGTGTACCAATATATCTGGGATCAAGGGGAGTTAGCCCGTTTGCGTAATCTTAGCGGTCTGGAGTTTTCAATTCTAACTTTCTGCTAAAGCAGATCTCTTTAGATATGGAACCATTAAACCGCATATTGTCGAACCTGGTATCTTCCCACGAATACCTGCACGGAACTTCCTTGGATATAAGCAGTTGCAGCTCCTTCATGGCTGCTTTTTCTGGAATAAAAATATGAAGTGGATTCCATCCAAAAAGCAACTCTAGATCTGCAGTTTAGCAAGTTCTTAATGATCTAGTTACGGAGGAACTTGCCAAACTTTACCGCTTGTTGAGACATAGTGGATCAGTTTCAGGAGTATGTATGCTAACGACTTTTTAACTGACTTCTTTACACTGCATCGTAAAGCAGCGAATTACAGCAATGGTTTGGCAAGAGACAAAATACTGAGGAAACACTTTAAAAATTCATCCGATTTAGCTAAAAGCAGAAAAGGAAAAAGCGCGGTAGGTGGCGAAGACGTCGCCGAAAGAGAAGACGGATATACATATGTATATATGTACAGCTCTTATGCCCAGTTGCTTAAACTGAATTTTCTCTTGTTGCTGCGTTGTTGTTGTTTTTGTTGTGAAGCTCAAAAACCCAAGTAACCTAAATTGGAAAATTGGAAAAGCGTTGCTCGTTCGGGCAGATACACAAGCCTTTTGTGCGGATATCTTCATGCACATACATTCCTACCAATAATATAAGGCATACATGCAACACGCGAGCTGTGGGTGTAACTACGCCAAGATTGGGTGTGGCGCAAAGGAGCTGGCGCTTGCTATTGCCGCTGCTGTAAATGCAGTCGAATGTGAATGAATGTATCCGGAAATTTAATGCCAAAGCGGCGAAGAGGCTGTGATTTTGCGTTGAAAGCTTCACACACACACACACAC
>NW_016162354.1:0-39517 GCF_001687245.7 Rhagoletis zephyria | reverse complement strand
TTTTAAAAGAGTCCAAAATGAGCCGTATATGAGGCCAATAAGAGTCCAATATGACTCATATTGAGGCTCATTTGATGTATGAATTTAAGCTCATATAAGTCGATATTCGAAGGAAGGGAAACACACTCATATCGGACTCTTAAATGAGCTCATTATGAGCGTAATAGCTCCGAAATAGGACTCCTTAAAGACTCATTTATGACTCCAAATGTTTGCTGGGTATGTACGAGCATAACATGTATGTGTAAGTACGGATAGCATAATTACACCTTGTCAAGCCCCATTTAATGCCACTTCATACAAACATTTAGTTTTTTTTTTTGCTACCATTGTTTGCCTGCCACGCCGCCTTTTCTTTTCAGCACTATTTAAGAAATCGAGAAGTGCATAAAGTATTTAGTTGAATAAGTAGAAAATGTCAACGCACCGAAAAAAAATGTCGCCGCAATCATCTTGAGGTTGACAAATAAACGCTCGCTAGCGGCACTTATATTCAAATTTCAAATAAATAAATATCAGGATCCTTCAATGTTTGCGGCTGCCGCTCCTCCTTTTTCCTTTCTGATATACGCTTTTGCTTTGAAACGCAATTGATAGTTATACCTTCGTATTTGCGGTGTTATTGTATTCTCCGTTTATTTGCTTGTTTGTGCAATCTAATATCCTTTTTGGCGAATTGCGTTGACAGTTTTTTTTTGCCTGCGCTGTTTATTTATTGTTTAAGGCAGGAGCCTCTTGCGAGTAGTGCTTTTTTAAGATTTTTTTTTGTATAAATCACAACGGAATGAAACCCTTTAATCACTCGAAATTGTAGGTTTATGGTTGTAGTATATCCGGTTACAATATTCGTCAGGAGCATTGATATATTAAGAGACGTTTGGATTTTCTTATGTATGTATTAGAGTATGCATTTCAGCAAATGTGTATAAGCATGAGGGTTACATAATATACTTGGAGAAGTTGCATGCTCTCATAAACGTATACGTATGAATGTAGCTATTTATTTTCACACAGGATTTTACAATCAACGTAAAATCTTTCTATTGCGTTATAAAGTTGAAATCGTTGATCCTAAAATAACCTTCACAGTCTTCAAGAAAGACAAGAAAAATTGAGAAAAGCATACATTTAAAATTCGAGCTTTAATAATTAAAAAGCCGGAGAGAGAGCAGAGGGCCACAACTTCCTTGAATACCTTCAGAAAAAGCGGCAGTTAAAGCAAAATAGGACCAAAAATGGGTTTACGCAAGTTCCCTGGCCTGGACAGCAATGAGCTGAATAATTACTGAAACACGTTAGAGCTTCCATTCTGCTCTGATTAATGTTTCAACAAAATTCAGCAATGTCACATGGAAGACTAGGAGCAGTACTCAGAGTTCCGTAGGTTAGAAAACTGCACTGAATTTTTTCGTTTCTATTCAGCTTGAATTTGGAGGTTTAATTTTAAGCTCGTCATGTTGGCAGATGACTTTAACCAACAATTTTCAAAACGCAATGGGCCGTATGAATAAAAAACTAGGCAATTGTTTTTTCTTAAAATTTTGGACCTTTCACACAAACTTATCTCAATAAATCGAGTGAAATATCTGAAATTTTAAGCAAAAGCATTTGCTTAGTTTTTATTCATGCAGCCCATTATTTCTTATTTGTAACAATCCCTTAATTTATTTAGCAACTAAATATATTTTCATCTATCACTAATTAGTTAATTAATTATAATTAATCAACTTGACCTACTGCACTCTGCATTGTTGCCTGACGAAAAGCAAAAATTGATCGTTAAAAGTTTTAAAACCTAATTTGACACACAGTCAATAACGGAAAAAAAGGAAAATGCTAAAACCAAATACCTGCACACACACACGTTTTCCAAGCTGATTGCAAAATCAAAAAGTTTCTAAACCAAAAAAGTGCATAGGTGTAAGACATGAAAATTTGCGCAGCTATATTTTACCTTTTTCAATGTACTTGCCGCCAGTTGTGATGAGACCACAGATAGAATGAAGTACCTATGTATATCCTTGGGCGGTGACACGTCTCCTTAAGAACAATGAACAATGTAGGGACAACAATTGAAAACAAAATCAGAAAATCAAAAAAAGTGTGACAAAACGCTGAAATGAAGTAGTGGAGAAGTGCAGAGAGTGAAAAAATATATACCAAGAAAAAAATAAAAACACAAACCAGCAGCGAATATGTATAGCAAAGGCAAAGCACAGTAACAATAGCACACTGTAAAAGGCAAACAAACGCCATTAATCACAATCAAAGAGGACATGTGTGACAGACAACAACTCAAGTGAACAAATAAACTAGTACATGTGCATCTATGTATATTCATCGTAGTACATATGTATATGTACAAACCACCCCAAGTCAGCCCACAGCTAGGGAAATTTTTTTAGGCGCTTTGTCGCCGCCACAAAGCATGCTTTTAGGCGCTGTAGGCGTAGTGCCTACCAATAAATTTTGAAAAGTACTTTCCTATCGTTTGCATTGTAGTTATGTGAGGTGTGCGTATTTGTGTGCATGCTGCTTGTTCACTCATCACGTCGCCGCCAACTCTTTCACCTACGAATTCGATTCAAGTGTATGCATTGCATGCTTGAGGCGTATCTGTTGGGCATGTCAACTACATACATATTCTTCTCTATGTTTGTTGGTGTGTGTGTGTAACCCACACTCGTTCACACAAATGCGTCCGCACTCACACGCAGTTGGTCAGAAAGCAGTATTTTTGGTGTGACAAAAACAGTTACAGTTTGTCATTGCATTGTTCTATTATTCCTAACTGTTGTCCTGTCGGCATTGTTTGGCTTCAGCTGGCATTTTGCCCCTCATGTCTGTCGCGCGTGCCTTGCCCATTTCGACCACTTTGTGGTTGTTCATTTTGTGGGTTGCTAGCGCAAAAAAAGGGAATGCTGAAATAACCAAGTGACCGAGTTAAAAGGAACTAAAAGAAAACCACATAGAAAGTGTCTTGTTAGTTTCGGATGTGTTACAATTGGATGTGGAAATGGAAGAGCATAGAGAGAATATGATATTTTTTGTGCCGTCCAAATACTTAGTGAGAAAGATAGGTCAGTAAAGAGAATAAGCAAATTAAAAGTAAATTTAAGTGGACAATTTAAGTTATTTGCATGTTTTGCCATAACCTCGTTTAGTCGTCTGAAAATTCGCGCAAAGAGAAGTGAAAGATTTTTTTTTTTGATAGACTTCTGCGGCTAGTAAGGATTTGCTTCGAAAGAAACTGCAAATATTGGAGTAAGCCAGCAATGAATCAACGTTCGTTTTCTAATGATTAGTATATAGTTTATCAGCATCGTGTGACCGATACTACCGAGGATTAGCCTAATCAGCGTAGGTTTAAGTTTTTGAGCTCATTTACTTTCACGATCGGAGCAGGTAGGTTCCTTCGACCATCTTTCGGCGGCCAATTTAATGAAAACTGATTTGAGATGGTAATTAGAAAAAGGCAGATGGGCGCCAGCATCATGCGCTGAGTCAAATAAGCGTAGGGCGGTTCTCTCCCCGGCGGCCTCATCTGCAGCACCGTCACCAGGTATTTCACTGTGGCCGGGTACCCATACTACGTAAATGGTAACCTTCGCAGCTAACTCATTCCAAGTCTTCGACTGACTGACTGAATTTCCCTCAACTATTCTCAAGTAGAGAAAAGCCTTGTGATAGCTATCAGCCACCCCGTTAAGTCTCGAACGAGGTTGCTGTCGCCCCTAAGCTTTCAATCTTAGCTTTGTTGGTCGCAGGTTCATCGTCTTGTCGTTCGTTTGACTATGAAAAAGGCAACTGAGATGTGGCGGAGCTACTTTGAAATTTCACATCAGTTCGCGGAACCCAGAAACGACGCTGTCAGTTAATTGAACTGCACTCAATTGCCTGATGGCTTCGTTAAAAGGCTTTAGAAATACTTCCAATGAATGTTTTTAAGGCCAAGTTAATCGGGTGATAAATCTAGGTTAAACTATGTTCACATATCAATATTATCTCAATCAAAGCTCGCTTTTTAATCTCCCCGTTTACACAGGCAAATCTCAGATTACTATCCGTCAAATTTGTTGTGCTTGTTATTCTCACATCTCAAGGAAAAGTTATGTTTCTTCTCAGTGCCACCGTGATCACGTTTTTATGCTATAATATGCAATATAAATATATTTTAACATAACATTTTATTAAAAATGCCTTTACAAACCTCTTTTCCTTGCTAGCGTATATTTTTGTTTACTTTTACAATTGGCATTTCTCCTCTTTTTTGCAAAAACAATCGATAAAACTAGAATGGACACCGAAAAGTTATCGGTTTAATCTGAGATTATTTTATAATTACAGATTAACAAGGGACGAATTTTATATGGCTAATCTTTTGTTATAATTACAGATTAGGGTGTTAAGCTCGAAAATGAGGATAATATACTTATATGTGAACCTAGTATTAGTCTTATAAACATTTTATCATCTGTGGTATCATCCTGACTGTATTGGGCCCGAAAAACGGAAGCCTCTAGCACGAAGTCCCAGCATAAAACAAAACCACAAAGTTACGGGATTGCGTCCGGACCAATAAAATGAAAAACTCAATCCATTGGCTCAGATCAGATCTTGCTTGCAGTCAAGATACGTACATCGCAGAATGGGTATCTCAAAACAAAAGAAAAGCCTCTTTCTTTGCCGTCGACATCGTTTACACGACTTTCTTCACTGAGGTTTTTTTGTGCGACTTTTTTCGCGGCAAACTTTTGAGCTCGCGCCTTTTTCGTGTCTAGTGACGATATGTAATTTATAAAAATAAAATAGAGAAAAAAATTAAAAATTAATCGATAAAAATGTATTCCAAAGAATCATTTTACCTTTTTTACTGTTCTTACAGATATAAACGCAATTTATGACCTTAATTCATTTTTTTTTTTACCTGTGGGGTCGTCTTCGATGGAATGGCCCTTTTGTAAAAAGGTGTTCAGCCTGTGGCGCTTAAGACACTTAGGCTACAGAATTATACTCAAACCATCATTAACTTTTTGAAACCTTCTGGCCTATACCAGCGTCTCCTAGGAGTCAGTTTTTGCCACTTATAACCTTCACCAGGTTAAGTTAGTTAATAGCCCGCTCTTGTAAAGTTCATTTGAAAGCCTAAATAGCAATAAATTCTTCTTAGGTGAGATTTATCTTAATATTTTCAGACCAAACGATGATCTATCGAATTATGTCAGACATTTCCCGCAGATCACACTTGGACCATCCTAGAATAGGTATGCACTCCAAAAAAGACAACGCGTTCCTCAAAACGCAATGGAGTTTTAAACATTTTTCTGAATTATTTATCCTATCTCAGTGAACGCAGCAGAAAAAGTTCGACAAGCTAAGATGTTTTTCTCCATAAAAAGTCAAACATCGGTTAACTTAATTTTTACTTAATTTCTGCTTAAACTCGAAAAAAAAATTTCACTCAGCCTCTTACTGCCGGTTTCACCAGCAATTTAAATAGAAAATGATTTCTTATTTTCTGTCAATTTCCATATAAAATTCAAAAAACTAAAATCATTTTCACTTTCGTGAAATTGGCTGTACAACATAGAAGTTCACATTCAATTTTCGTACATGCTCTAAAGAAAATCAAAATAACTAAAACTCACTTATGCATAATTAATTAAGTGAAAGTAAGCGGAAGAGATCCAAGAAAACGAAATGAAAACCGAATGAGAATAATGAAAAATTATAATAAATCTCACTTTCAATGCATAGACACAGCGCCAAAGAAAAAAACAGCACAACAAAAGTAAACAGAAGAAATTAACTGAGGAATGTAACAACATTAAAACTGATTTTGTGCTAAAACAAAAAGAAGTATATAGAACTACTTAAGTAAAGAAAAACAAAAACTTAAGAAATGGAATATAAAACAGCCTCATATTAAAAGCAAAACGAAAATTGAAAGTTCTTCGCCAAGAAATGCCACACAAATTCTCTTAGCTGTGGAGGAGGTGGAGAATGCTGCAGACGAAGGAAAATATATATACAGATGTTTGTATGTACGTACGTACTATGCAGTTCTTTTGCCAATGTATCGGAGAAAAGGAAAAGGCAAAATACGAGTATTCTAAAAGTTCTGAAGTAGTGCGCCCAGCAATGTTGCTGGTTGTATTTTTAAATGCAGTTTTATGTTGTCCTTACCGCTTTTTCTTGCTCGTCCGTACTCTGCTGTGCTTATTATTATTTTTTTTTTTTTGTTTTTTAGCAAAATGTAACGCAAAACATTTTCTTAGTAAATGCATCAACGAAACAAAAAAACAACAATTACAAAAGAACTGTGTACACGCCCCGACAAAAGAACTAATTAAAACATTAATCCAGCTTAAGGTTTCATTTAGGGAAGTCTACGTAGGTAATTGCAGTGCGGGATAACGGAGTTAGAGGAAGAATAAGTGCCTTTCGATTATAGGTATGTATGTTCTAAGCAATAGTTTGTAGTAGGCTTAAAGAAGATAGTGATGGAGAAGAAATATGATCTGTGAACTGTTTTATGGGGAAAACAAATAATTTTGAGTTGTGCCTGTTTTTGATTTATAATTTTGCAGTCACAATAGGCGATAGTGTAGAGCATCGGAGTGCCGCGGCATGCCAACTATTTACTTAGAAGATTATATGCATGCTCCAACTCCTTTTCGGGTTGGTAGGTTAGGGTTGGGTTAGTTTAGTAGCTGCCCCCGTTCAAGAGCACGGACGCTTACGTAGACTGAANTAACGGAGTTAGAGGAAGAATAAGTGCCTTTCGATTATAGGTATGTATGTGTTCTAAGCAATAGTTTGTAGTAGGCTTAAAGAAGATAGTGATGGAGAAGAAATATGATCTGTGAACTGTTTTATGGGGAAAAACAAATAATTTTTAAATATTACTATAAAATTGAGGTAAATTCAGGATTAGATAGTTGAAAGTCTTTTGTAAGACAATTGAAAGTAGGGAAAGTATTTCGAAAGGTGTTGTTTATTCTGGCAAGAAATTCTTACAAAAAAGCACTCTTTCCAACTGTCAAGGTGAAAACCTCATTTTACAGAAAGCACTTGTCATATTGCTCGCGCTGGCCGAGTCAGCAAAGCACTGGTGTGCCATTCGAGAGATCCAAAATCATGTCTTCGGGCAGCGAATTTTTTTTCTACTTATATTTAATTTTCTTTTAATTTTTAGATTATATTATTTTAGAGAGAAAGAATATAGGTATATGTACATATACTTTTAAAATTTTTGAGTTTATATAGTTTTGATTTTTTAGTTGAATTTTTTCTTTTTTAATTTAACTTAAGATTCTGTCATTGTTAAAAGAAAAATATTGTTTTTAATTAATATCTATTAATTTAAATATATTTTTCTTTAATTTTTTCCCCGTTTTCATTAATATTTCTTTTAATTTTTAGAATTTATTGGTTTTAAAAGAAAAAAATAAATTTGAATTCCATTAAATTTATAGGAACTTTTTTATTTAGTTTTTAACCGACTTCCAAAAAAGGAGGAGGTTATCAGTTCGTCGGAATATTTTTTTTTTTTTTTTTATGTATGTTACCGCATAACTTTGCACCTCGTCAACCGATTTCAATAATTCTTTTTGCAACGGAAAGGTAGTGTCTCAGAGGTGGTCCCATACTAATTTGGTTTAGATCATTGGGTCATGAAATATATAGATATATATATATTTTTTTAAGTCGGTTTTTTTTTGCTAAAAATTACTTGCTTTTTAATTTTTTCCTATCTTTCATTAAATATTCTTTCATGTAATTGTTAGATTTAATATTTTAGAAAATATGCGTATATAGTTTAAAATTTTTAGAAACTGTTGTATTATTTAATTTTAATATTTTTTCTTTTTTAATTTTAGATTTCATTGTTTTAAAAGGATAAATATTGTTTTTTAATTAAATTTAATTTAATTTTTAGAACCATTTTTTTCTTCCTTTTTTCAATTAAATTTTTTTCTCGTTTTACCTTATTTTTCTTTTATTTTTTTATTTTATTTTTTTTTTAATGAAAAATATAGTTTAAAATTTTTAGGAACTTATGTATTTTATATTGCTTTTTACAAAAAATATTTCTTTTCATATTTCATTTTTAGCTGTATTATTTTAAAAAGATTAGTATTTTTTTTTTGTGATTTAATTTAATTTTTAGGAACCTATTTACTTTTTTCAAATTTAATTATTTTTATTTTTTCATTTAATTTTCTTTTATTCGTAGATATTATTCTTTTATAAAGAAGAAATTTTTAATAATAATATAATTTTTATTATTTTTTGTATAATTTTTAAATATAATTTTTAGTTTATATTGTTTTAAAAAGACACAAATTTTTCTATTTTTTTGTTTAATTTAACTCTTAGTAAACTTATTGCCAAAAGCCAAAAGAAAAACGCTAAGACCTCCCCGTTACTAAATCTTGAAATAAGTTTTTCGAAAGACAGAAAGAGCTTTCAAGATAGTTGCCAGAATTGACAATTGTGTTTCGAAAAAATGCGGCAATTTAAAATACAGGTTCCTGAAATGCTCTGTATTGCCAATTTTAACGATTCTGTTAAGAAAATTTTTACGCTACAAAAGTAGAAGACATTTTTTTTTTTAAATCGTAGATATTTGNTAAAAGACAGGTTCCTGAAATGCTCTGTATTGCCAATTTTAACGATTCTGTTAAGAAAATTTTTACGCTACAAAAGTAGAAGAAATTTTTTTTTTAAATCGTAGATATTTCGAATTGAAATATAAATTTTTACGGGAAGATAAGAATGTTATTCGTCTAGTTCTAAGATTTTGTTTTAATTCTCACCGCTTACTTTGTCTACAAACTGAAACTAAAAATACAATGCATACGAACCAAAGTCACTTGTATTGGGATGCGATAAATCATGCCTTACCCACGCTTTACATATGTAGGTATGTACACACTCAAAGCTGCAAAATAGCAAAACCCCTCGAATGCTAATTACTTCACTCACTTTTCGATTCGTTTTGGTTTTCTTTCCTGCTTTTTTCACTTTTCTGAAAATCTACACAAAATTCTCAATCGGCATTCGATTCAGCCGCCTGCTGTCCTGCTGTGAATTTGCATCACTGCGATACTGTCATNTAGTTCTAAGATTTTGTTTTAATTCTCACCGCTTACTTTGTCTACAAACTTGAAACTAAAAATACAATGCATACGAACCAAAGTCACTTGTATTTGGATGCGATAAATCATGCCTTACCCACGCTTTACATATGTAGGTATGTACACACTCAAAGCTGCAAAATAGCAAAACCCTTCGAATGCTAAGTACTTCACTCACTTTTCGATTCGTTTTGGTTTTCTTTCCTGCTTTTTTCACTTTTCTCAAAATCTACACAAAATTCTCAATCGGCATTCGATTCAGCCGCCTGCTGTCCTGCTGTGAATTTGCATCACTGCGATACTGTCACGCTGATCATAATGATGATCATGTTGATCTTGAACCAAGCGCGACTTGACTACATACACACATACATATGTACATACTATGTGGTTTGAAAGAACTTGCTTTTAAATGCTGGGCATGCGAATACGCTGCAGACTATTTGATGCACAAAGTACTATGTATTTGCTGTTGCACGTGATTTGCAAAGGTCATCAGACAACTGGCACAACAGCAGCAGCGGCAGATCACTTTCAGCGCTGAAATTCAATTGAATTGAAAGGCGCATCGAACACTAAAGCACCAAGAAAAAAGCGAGTGAACATTTGCAAAAGGACTAACAGCAGCAGGAGTTCAATGGAATTGCAGAAGCAGCAGCCGCAGCGAAGAAACAATCGCACATCGAATGTTATCGCAGGAACTAAAGCATCCAATAAAAACAAAAAAAAAATATTGAACACAAAAAAATGAGGTGCAGATGCAAAGCGCAAGATTAGGCAGTGAATTGGCGTTTTTCTTTTGCACTGCTTCACACAGCTTTTATGCAGGCAAAGCCTCATTTATGCGCTTGTTGCCACTGAATTTGTGGCAGCATTGTTGGCGTATCGCAAAAGGCATCAAAATGGGTTGGATGGAGAGGGGAAGCGCCTTACTGAGCGGCTCAATGGCGGAGGAACTGTTCCTGTCAGCTCGCGCTGGAAGCTTGGACCAAGGAGTTGGCGCGCATACGAGCATAAGTAGATGTATGTACATTAGGGTGATCCTTAAAAAATCAACATCATGCGAGCGCTCTTTTTTTTCTTCGTATAAAATAAAGACATCCACATCAATTTCAAAATTAAAAAAAAAATAGGGGCTTAACCCGGATTTAAAAAATTTTAATTTTTTTATAGCAAAAATTTTATAATATTTTGCTTTTGACTTGCTATAACTCAGCGAATTTATGCATCTACATGAATAAGTTTCAATATCATGTAAAACTTAACAGATTTCAATCTACGATTTTGCCTAATTTTTGCAATAATTTTTTTTTTATGTTTTTCAAACCCTCGTAGTGACCCCAAAAAAATTGTTTGAGATTTTGAAATTTTCCTGGATGTCTTTAATATGTTCATTAGGGTGGTCATTAAATGTAGGAAGCAAATTTTTACATCAGATTTCCTAAGCCTCAACCCCTACGTCGATGCTACTATGGTCGAAGAGGAATATGAGCTTTGCCCCCTGTGCGACACACCAATCGGGACCAAAATTATATGTGATATCTGTGACCATGGTATTACCGATCGAGGGTGCGAGACTGAAAAAAATTGCTAATTTGATTTTTTAAGGACCACCCCAATGTACATATATACACGTAGAAAATATAAGAGGCTGTCTCATGCAAAATTTAGATACTGATATATTCAATGACCACCCTAATGTATATATGCATGCATATACATATGTATGTATGTACTATTAAGCTATATTGTTACTTTTGTTTGTACGAAATCGCGCCAACCTACTGCTGTTGCATTGTTTTGTCCGCCACCATGGCGAGTGCACCGTCTGTAAGGCTGCGCTAAGTCCTTGCTTACTGCTCTTAACTGCCGGCCTGACTGGCTTTTTGACATTTCGGACACTTTTGAGTGCATACGTACGTGAATGTGATGTGACTAGGCGTGATGTGTCTGGCGTTTAGCTTCCTTCGCGTTCACGTTTTCCTGCCTGCCATGGCAACTCGCACACTCACTCCACTATTTGCTTTGCAGAAGATTTGTTTTGACATTTCTGTTGCCCCTTTTTTATTTCAATTCATTTCCTGGAATTACATTTGTTACTTTTCAATTCTTTCCTCAAAAATTTTTCTTCTACTTCTTCTTCTTTTTCTCCTTTTTATTATCTCAGTTCTTACAGTGCTCGTTGTTTTTATCTTCAATGCACAACTGCATTTCTTGCATCTGATAAGTCGGCGCTGAACGTGCAGTGCGGAGGCCTGCTGTAATTTTTTTTTCTTCTACACATACCGTGATTTTGACTTTGATTGAAGTATTGATGCTGCCTGCTGGTGCATCATCATTTTTGCTTACCAATCTTCTAGCTGCTAAATGCGAGTAGTACTCGTGTAGGGCTGCTAACTCCCATTTCATTTCAATGCTTTGCAACTTTGCTGTCTTTCATTGGCTCTTCTTCTTTCTTTCGGCTGATTGTGATCTGATTCCTTGGAAAAATTTGCATAATTGTGATTTGGTTAAAATGGGTAAGTCTCTTTTTCCTTGCTCAATGCAGCAAATGCACTTAATTGATGTCTATCTTGCCGTCGATTCCTCAATTTCAATTTCATTGTCAGCATTTGGCTGCTTTCATTGCGCATCCTTATACATACAAACTAGTACATAAATATTTGCTTGAGTTGCATGGCTCCTTGCTGTAATTTTTCTTTGTTCCTGTTTATTCAGTTGCTTGTTTTTTGTATGATGACTGGAATTTGCAACTATCTAGTCTTTAGCAGATTTTTCAATTTAATTTGCCATTCACTTGACTGTTTTCCGTTGCAACTTCAGTAATTTTTTCTATTATTATTATTTTTTTGTTTCTATTCAGTACTTTTAATTGCTAAATTAAATGTAAATGACATGACTGCTCTTCTTTGCATTGCATTCACGTTTCGTGAAACCTTTTGACATTTTTGTAAAAGAGTCAGTAGCCATCTTTAGTTTAAGCCGTATGAAAAAAATACACAACTACTTTTAAAAGAATCGAAAAGCGCACGGTTATTCGTTGTAGTGATATGGCGAGCCATAACCTTTGGGGCTATTCTCAAACAAAGAACGGAGTATTTTGCTCAACGTAGCTTCCTTCTCACTTTACTTATTAATTATTTATCTAATAAAACGGGGNTTTGACATTTTTGTAAAAGAGTCAGTAGCCATCTTTAGTTTAAGCCGTATCAAAAAAAAATACACAACTACTTTTAAAAGAGGCGAAAAGCGCACGGTTATTCGTTGTATTGATATGGCGAGCCATAACTTCCGGGCCTGTTTTCAAATAAAGAACGGAGTATTTTGCGCAACGCAGCTTCCTTCTCACTTTACTTGCCAAAAATCCTCGTATTTTTCTCGTTTTAAAGAAAATTATTTATCTAATAAAATGGAAGACGAAACATATACGTAGTCCTGCATCGTCTGAGATCAGCCGGACAATAGCAAATTAAAGCGCTTGGCCTGTAGATGTGCAAACTGGTTTTATTTTTTCGAAAGGAGTTGCCACCTGTTAAATAATTAAACTCAAGTTATTTACTAATTAATGCCCTCAGATCCGCAGCGTCCGTTCGATTTTCGCGTATTATATATGTATATAGATAACTNTGCAAACTGGTTTTATTTTTTCGAAAGGAGTTGCCACCTGTTAAATAATTAAACTCAAGTTATTTACTAATTAATGCCCTCAGATCCACACCGTCCGTTCGATTTTCGCGTATTATATATGTATATAGATAACCTAAACGGAAATAATGTGTAGTTATTAACTAAATTCAAATGCAAAAGTATTATTATTTGCTGCTATTTCCGGAACTCGTTAAGTCGCGCATTATAGCAACCCGAGCGGCAGCAGCCACTGGATAAGCCTATACAAATAAGAAGGAAAGGCCACAATTTGTGCAGAAAAATCAAGCGCGTACTTCGTAATGAAATAGCGTCAAAAATACAACAACTACTATTAACTGCAACAACACCCGCAATAGCAAAAGTAATAACTCAAAAAGATGAAGCCGACGTGATGAAGGGCAAAGTGGCGACAAAGCGTGCGGCACAGACTCCCTGGTAAGACCGATGTCAGGGGTACATATAAATGCTTTTGGAGGATTGATGGGCGGGCAAGTGAATGAATGGTTGAACGAATGAAATATTGAATGGGTTAGCTGTTTATTTGCTGCATTGGTGGGCTGTGCCGCCACTGTCGCTTTGCGCTCTGCTGAAAAGTGACATCTGCTGGCAACTTTATTTTTTTTTGCAAGCGTCCTCACAATATACACGCCAATGCCTATTCGGGGACTAGCAAGTCTGTCATAAACAAATGCATACATTGTGCATATATATTCAAATACATACATACGTATGTATAAGTGGATATAAGTTACCGACCCGCAAGTAGGAGTAGATACAAAATTTGTTTGACATGTTCTCAATAAGCCTAAGCGGGAGATATTTGTGTAAATGTCATTTAACATGTTGAAATGTCATAAATGGCAAATGTGCGTACAAATTGGAATGTGTCGTCGCGACGTGGAAGCAAGTCGATTTCAGAGTGAAGGAGAATGATTTCAAAGTTCTCGCTTCACTAATGTGGGGGAGTCGTCTCACTGCTAGCAGTTCGAGCTGCAAAATAAAAGCAACGCAACCGATTTATGCGCGTATTCATAATTTAAGCACCAAAAGAAATAAGAAAGAAGCATGCGCATTCATTGGCGACAAAGCGGCGACTGCATCAGGAATAGGATCCGCTACGCATAAAGCTTTCAAATTTCCACAAGATAAAGCAATAAATAGCGGCTACGATCTGTAAATACAACCCAAACAAGTGTGACTCTGGTGAATACATATAACGATATACGATATAAAATAAATGGCAGCCAACAATGACACAAAAAATTCATTGACAACAAAAGTGGTGCATTAGTAGCACATAAATACAGTTTAGCTGCGCGTACATCGCTCTCTTGCGGATGCATCAGAATCTTCTTTGTCGCGCGCATCATCGCATTGTCTTTGTAGGCGCGTCACTTTGTCACCACTTAATATTGCAAATCATAAGTACGAATTATACAAAGATGATGTGCGCCAATGTAGTAGGCAGTTTCAGTGTCACTATCTTGTGGTCGTGTGTGAAATACCACCCAGTACACACGTCAAAACCGATAATAGAAATGCCTAACTATATACGTAGCTTTATTTTTAATACAACCTTTAAATATAAAGTCAGCTTTAAAGTTAAAGGTTAGTTCAGAAAACAGCCCTTGCACGGCAATTGTCTAAGATAGTAAAAAGTTTTTCGTAAGAGATATGAAAGGCAGATGGCAAGACCTTTGTTATACTAGTAAGTAAGTCTTAGGAAAAAAGCTCTCTCATTCACCTCTCATGGTGAAAAGCTATTTTGACAGAAAGCACTTGTATATTATTTAGTTCGTGCCTTTCGAGAGATCCAAGTTCGAGTCCTCGAGCAGCGGATTTTGTTTTCTTTTTTAATTCAAATTATGTATGTTCTTTTGTAATTGATTTTTTTTTTAATTGTTGATTTTATTGTTTTAAAAAGAAAAGCATATGTTTTTAATTCCACTTAAATTTAGAAACTTATTTTATGTGTTTTTTCTTCGTTAATTGAATTGTTTTATGTTTAGATGTTATTGTTTTAAAAAGAACAATATTTTTTATTTAATTAAATTTTTAGGAACTTATTTTTTTCCTTTAATATTTGGATTTTTGTTCAGAAAAGAAAAATATTACTTTTAATTTAATTTTAATTTTAGGAATTTGTTTTATTTATTTTTCCTCTAATTTAATTTATTTTCTTTAGTTAATTTAATTTTCTTAAAATATTTAGATCTTATTATTTTAAAATCAAATATATAGTATCTTATTTTATTTTTCGACTTTTTTTAGATTTTCTCTTAAAGATTAGTTTTTTGTTTTTGGCCGTTTTATTATAATGTATTCGTTAATTTTGGCCTGGAGCTCAAAATTAACGAATACATTTTCTTTTAAAAATTAAAATTTTTGTTTTCAAATTTACTTAATTCTTAATTCTTGTTTTTAGATTTAATTAAACTTTGAGAAATTTTAACTAACTTAATTTTCTGTAAAGTTTTAGATTTTATTGTTTTAAAAAACAAATATATATTTTGTATTTAATTTAGTTTTTTGAACCTTGTTTTATCTTTCCACTTTTTTATTTAATTTTTACTAATTTTTGAGATTTTGTTTTAAAAAATAAAACTTTTGTTTTCAAGTTCATTTAAGTCTTAACTATTATTTTCTTGTTTTTTTTTTAATTTAATTAAATTTTGAGATTTTTTTTTTAGGTGCAACTAATTTTAGAGTGTACTTTGTACTCATTATGAAAACGCGCCAATATTTTTAATTTAAGAAATGAAACACAAAGTAAAAAAAAAATACTATACCGCAAAGAAACCTTTTTCTTAGGAAAACAAAACATTAAATATTTTACAACCTCAAGCATTGGGATAGGGAGAATATTTGAAAGTGAACAGAGTCGTAGCAAAGCGTGGCCGTTTGCGCACCTTTACGTCGTTTCACGGTGTTGTAAAGTTCCAGCGTCATTGATCGCTTAAGATCTTGTAGAAAATTGTCTCGAAAAAAAACTTTGGATTTTTAACGGTAGCAGATCAAAGTGTGTTGAAAGTAATCTATAGATACCACGGACTGTAGATTGGGTACGGAGCCTGATGAATCAGAGCCATGAAAACTGACCTTTCTCTTCTTCTTGTTTGACGCTATAACTACCTAAGCGAGTACAATAAAATACGCTAGTCGTTTCTCTTATGTGCCCATACATCTTCTGCAGGATATTTCTCACGAATATACATATACATATAGCGCATTTACATATCGTCCCGTAAATTTTTTCTTTTGCGAAAGCTAATAGAATCATTTACAACAACAGTTTAATCATCCTACTATTTTGAAATCAAAAAAAAACTTTAATAGGTTAACGCAGAAATGGGTCGATATGTAACTCTCTGGATTTGTTATATATTTCAGCGCTCCATTTTAACACAATTTTCTTCGACTCGTTGAATTCGTCATCTGGCAACATATTAAAAATCGCCTTTTTAAATCTTATAAATATGTCAGGATTTTTTTCATCACAAACCCATAGTAATCACCTTCATTTACCATAATTTTCACACGAACTTATGAAAAATGAGCTGAAGTGTCATTTTGCTTAAAGCAAAAAATGCAAAAGAAAAAGACGCAACTCCAATCAAAACAATTACCATTGACCATTTATGTCGTGTCACCGCCAAGGCCACGCATCGGCATCAACATCGACATCGGCATGTGTCGCAAAGCAAAGCACAGCACAGCAGCAGCAACAGCATTAAATTGGTACGAAATAAAAATATAAAATCCTGTTTTGCTTGCTGCTCCATGTCGGCTAAGAACTTAAGACTGTTGCACCAAACACAAAAAAAAACAAAACACAACAAAAATTTATGCTTTAGTTTTTCCCTTTTGTTATTTACCTTCGCTTGGTTGTCCACGGGAATGCCGTTGGCGTTGACGATCACTCTGACTGGAGCTGGTCATTTGGTGTATTGACTTTGCTGTCGACACTGAGACAACCGCAAGTGGGATTAGTGTCAGCGGCAGCCAGCAACAGCAATTGCAAGTATGCAGTGTGCAGGTGAAGCACAAATATGTATTGCTTGTTATCTACTGCTGCTGCGGCAGATGAAGCTGCAACGCTTGCCAACTGTCAAATAAAAATGAAAACTAATTGGAAATGTAGCTGAAAGACAAGTGAGTAAAAAAAATATATTGCGAAATTATTTTCATTTTTTAAAAGGAGCACAGCGTTTCTTTTTAATAGTTAATCGCAATGAGTATGCGTGTATTTAAGTACTTGCAACATGCAACATGTCGACGGAAATTGCTTAATCAACAACTCAGACATGTTTTTTAGTATTAGCAGCGTAGAAATAAATGTTGCTCAGACGTTTTGCATGTCATCATCACTAATCCTAGGGCGCTTTTATCCTTGCAACACGTACACATGTAGATGTGTTTGCCTGAGTAGTCCTTCTATATTGATTGGTAATTATTGCGCTGTTGATATTATTTATGAACACCATAGCTTTTGTTGACAGCTCAACAACTCAGTAGCTCATTTCAGTAGATCGCCAATGGACTGGTAGACTACAGTATTTGATCTGCCCGATGCTTTGCTCAATGGTTTTACCTTTAGTGTCTGCGTGAAGAATGCCAATATAAGGCATAACTAGATTTGGTTTTAACCCTTTCGCGGACAATAGGTTTCGGCATGACGTTTTTGTGGGTCACTTGCTATATCTTCGGATCTAATGAAGATAATTGCTTCGGGATTGCAGCAAAATGATTGAAATCAACAATTGAATTAATTTTTGGACATTAGATATATACTTTATTTTTACGGATATAACCGTCATGTCCTATTTTTAATCCAAACTTGTTAACATAGGGCAGACCGGGAAATCCCGCCTTTGCGGCTTTTACCGTTTTGTCCCACATTTGTGTCAAACATGTTTCATAAAGACAGAGCGGGATATGCTGACTGAGTTCCCATTTGAACTATTTAGGTAATTGTAAACAAATTAGCTATATTTTCATTAAAATCACTTCACTTTATTGAATTAATAACAAAAATAAATAAAAATTAACACAAAGCAATAAAATAACGCAAGGCTATAATATGATAAATACCATAAATTATATACTGTTAAGAAAAGCAACGAATTTATAAATATAAATTAAGGATCAAATGTATTGTAATCTTCGAAACACTTTCCAGGACAAAGAGCAACCTTGTCTGGGCAAGTTTTGCATCTGTACGAAGTTTCCTTACGAATCTTCGATTTTTTGCATTGATTACATCTTAAGTAAATCGTCTTCCCTTTTCTATCATCAGTTGCTGCTGGAATTTTTTCAATGTAATGAGCAGTTCCAGAAGACTGCGATCCGACGCTGAAATTGTTGATGTGTTTCCACCACGACCTGCAGCTTTATCCACAAGATCACTTCCAAATTGAATTGTTGACGGCAGTTGAATCAAGGATCTGATCAAGATGCATCGAAAGTCGACGAACGATATTTTTGAGTAGGTCTTCTGTTTAAAAATATAGTAAGAGTTCCAAACGGCTACATCTAATAGGTGAAAGATAACCTTTTTGTACCAGCGGATGGTCTTTCGAGGTGAAGAGTAATACGAAGTCATATGGTCTACTCTATCTATTCCAGCCATTTGATCGTTATAAACGACAATTTCCTTAGGTTTATCGATTGTACGTCCCCATTTACGCGTAGTTTGAACAAGTTGGGGATGATTTCCAGTTGTTATGCAAAGCACTTCTCGCTTATCACGCCATTTCGATACATAACTTGGCCTTGCCGACGCCATATGTACTCTCCTTTCGAAAGTTTAGTTCCGGTAATAGCCTTCGGATTTCCTTTACGGTTTACTCGTAGTGTGTGACATGCGTTTTATATGATAGGAGATCTTTAGAGAGTTCGACGCTGTTGTAAAAGTTGTCCATAATTAGGTGATGTCCTTTATTGAGGTATGGAGCCATAAGACGATGGACAATATTTCCGACTTTTGACTTTTGTTTATCATCTTCTGCCCCTTGATAGATTTCAATGTTTAGAACATATCCATCGCTTGTTGTTAGCTCGTACAATTTAATACCATATTGGGCCTTTTTACTTTTGATGTACTGGCGGAACTGTAGCCGTCCCCTGAAGAGTAAAAGCGATTCATCCAAAGACAGATACTCCCCTGGATATAAGGCACTTTGGAAACTTTGAAGAAAAAGATTCAATAACGGCTGAATTTTTCTTAGTTTAGTTTCATCACCACTTTCCGCGGAGCAACTCAAGCAACGTATGAGCTGTTCAAATCTACGACCAGTCATTGAGTGTCTAAATACAGGATGGTAATACAACGGATCGCGTGAAAATAAGTCACGAATTTTAGGCGCCTTTACTTGACCCTGAAGCAAGCAAATACCCAAGAACTTATACATTTCTTCATTGTTCGTAGGTTTAAAAACAGTAAAACGTGCATTACGAGTATGGCGACGATTAGCCGCGCAAAGATTTGACCCTTATGTATTAGTTGAATCAACCAATTTTTGCATTATGTCGGACGTGAATATCATATCAAAAATATCTCTTGGGGTACAATTTTCTTCAAGGCTAATTTTCACGCCACAGTTTCTAGCATCAACATTAAATTGCGGTATTTCTTTGGCGTTTTCAAACCACTCGCCTTCAGACTCCGTCTCACAAGTGTTGGCCTCGACTTCTGAGGTATCATCTGAGCTTTAATTAGAACTGCCAGCTGGGTTGTCGACTATATATGAATCAATATCTTCCTGTACGATTTCATTTTCACAATGTTCAGTTCCTGGAACTCGGGAGGTGCTGCAATGAGGTTCATCATTCTTTTTGGATTCTTCGTCTGAACTTTGGCCTGCATCTCGATCCTTATCTGGCACATAGTCTGGATCGTTTCCGTACTCACCGTCATCGCTGAAAGGATCAACTTCAGATTCATCGTCAGAATCAAGTTCTTGAAAAAGTTTAAATATTCGATCCCTTTGTTTGTTGTATCCGTCCATTTTCTCTACAAAAGCACAACGCACAATTAGAATATTGATTTTTTTACTTATTTTGGTATAGTTTTTTTTTAATTTATTGATTATGTACACTTCATAGAGTTTTTACTTTACTTACGTTCATTAACAAATTTTTGCACTTCTAAAACATAAACCGCTCGCGTAGGACGCTACTCGCAGAATGAACGGAAAACTGACGTGATATGCCGTCTTGCTTCTATGAATCAAAACATGTTCGAGTTTGCATAAAGTAACTGTAATTTCCTTTCCGTAGGACATAGATTTGAAATAATTAAAATTCATAGGGACACAAATATTAGGAAAACGTAAATTAATATCAAATTGGCTGCGGGAGTTCCCGGCTTGTCATACTAGTTGCGATAATTAATGACGGGGAACGCCGTCATGTCCTTATGTTTTTACAAAAAATTGCCGGCGTTTACCGTTTTGTCCGCGAAAGGGTTAAACTGCTATGACATCCTAAAACGTTCAACCGGTTTCTTGGTGCCTACTTCTTATGTGTATGCGACGATGACAATTTAATTATACTGGTATTCGATTTTTAATTTCTTATTAGCATTTTTTTACACTCAGCCTTTTTATTATCTTTACTGTGCTCCTGCTGTTGAGCAGTCATAACAACAGTTGCGAGGGACATTTAATAAATTCTTAAAATTCTACTACATAGAGGAACATACATATGGTCACGGCTCGAGGATGAAATGAAAAAATAACAACAAAGATTGTCGGTTGGAAAGCACGAAAGGCTAGAAAGCACAAAAGGTTATAAAACTCAAAATTCGAAAATATTTTTCATAAAAATTTTTAATATTTATTAAAATTTTGAGAACTTTTAACGTGTTAAATGCATTTTCAGCTATCAGCTATTATTTTTCGGTATTAACTTATTCACTATATACAAATATCTAACTTTCCAAGTCTAAGTAGTAATTGCAAGCAGCAAGGCCATTTTCCACTCGATGTAAAATAGGCGGAGAGACAGACGAGTGACAGTCTAGCTGTACTCAAGGCATTGGCCAACCGTCTAGCTGTGAACATACATACAAACTAGTTCAATAGCGCAAATCATGCCCAAGTCGTGCCCAAAAGAGTACTCGTATAATTTTTTTTTTCTACATTTACAAAGGTACTGCAAATAAAGCGTTATTACTACGGAAAATAATGTCTAAATGCGATTTAAGTCTAGAAAAAAATTACGAGATCAGATAGCATATATGCATGTTGATGATTTAATTTCAGGAATTCCCCGAGTTCCTAAGAAAAGTATCTCTCTTGAATACCTCAAATATATTGGGCATATGTAGGGTAAAAAATAAATAAATATTTATTTGGTGCCCTCAGTTTTGTTAAAGGTTTAGCCGAGCTTCTCCTCCATAGGTTAAGTGAGTTACCCTATCGGTAATTGCCAACCAAGAAAGAGAAATAATGTCTCCCTAAACTAAATGTATCAAGATTAATTTAAACATTTTTTATGCGAGCATTTTCCAAATTAGCCCAGCCTAACTTAATTCACCCGAACTTACCTAACCTAAGTAATTTTATTTGACATAATCTAGCCTGTTGGACTCTACTTCTTTGTTAATGTTGAAGTAAGGCGCTAACCTTAAGTGACATATTCAAACCCAGCTAAGCCTGTTTAAAAACTACTCAGCGCTCCGGAGGGACGTCTTCGACAGGGAAATGAACAGCAAGATTTTCATTTAATCTAGGAATGAGGGGATTGCTCATTAGTCACAGCAAAATCTTGAAATATGTTACATCCTCATCATGCATAAATACTCGGAATCACACGGGTACGTTTTCCTTTAAGCAGGAGCTAGCTCGCCGGACTATGGAGTGGACCATACATGCTCAGACTAACAACTGCTACTGCCCGTCTTAGTAATCCTACGTCTTGAAAATAACTGCGGAGTTACAAGTAGCTTAAATATAAAAAAATAACAAACATAAGGACCTTGAGTGAGGTATCCTTACTTCAAGAGATCTCATATGCTTTGACCGCTTACGCTTAACGAGGTTACGCGTTTATAAAAAAACACTTTTATTACCAAAAAATGTGCTTACACGCGCAACTATCACTCAATTAAGATTTCTTGCACAGAAGGACTAAATCACGCCTAAAACACTTGACTGTGAATGCAAACCTTTCTACATGTTGTTGGCTTTAATATTTCAGAAGAAAGTAACACTCACAACCTGCGTGAGCCGACATGCTCTGAGCACGGTATTCCACGGCGATCTGCTGCAAAATTATTCACCGCCTTGACTAAAGTATGGAGTGCCGCGATTAGACCTAATCCTGGTCTCCCACGAAAAATTGACGGATGTCAACTTAGAGTATTACACTGAAACCTTCCGCTTCGTTCCAAGCCTTCCCTCGGGTGGTTGTTTGCTATGATATTTTTCAAACATATAATTCCCCTTATGGAAAACTATATGGGCATACATATTTCTCATTTACATTTTCTTTCATTACCTATGACAGTATTTGTTTGTTTGATAAAGCTCACAATAAGTCGGCAAAAGTGCGATCCAGTTTCATTTACGTGATTGAGAAAGTCCAACTTTATATCGCAGATGCATAGCTAAAAATTGTTCACCCTCTCGGTCAAACCGCAGTATAGGCAAAGAAAACGGAAACGACGGCTATTGCTGACACTTGTAAATGGAATGTCCAACAATATTTTATTTGTTTCGCTTCTTTGCTTTATTTCAGGGAATGCAAAGTAGAAAGCTGCATCGTAGTCAGCTGAAAAATAGAACGAATATCCGAAAATTCTTTTTCTACCGTTATGTACTTTCTGTGTACATGTTTTGCTTTGTTCAATTTGCAGCGAAGTTGAAGTCAGTCAATGAAGTGAAGTACAAGAGTGAGGAAGTACAATTTGAAGCCTAATTAAATATGCATATATGTACATACGGATTTTTAAGTAAAATCTAAATACCAAAATACATACATATTTATATAAAAACTGATTCATAAAAATTTTAATTAATTTTAATCTTTTAAGACATTTTCTGATTTCAACTTAATATAAATAAGTATGTACTTATCTAGGCATTCTACATTAGTTTCTCTGTAAGGTATTCTTTGTTCGCTTCTCTAGATTCTGTTTATCCATGCGTTCTCCCTTCGTTCGAAGGAAATGCTGCCGGTATCCGTGCTTACGGCCAATGACATTCCCATGTTAAAATAATGTTTTCTTGAAGCGAAAGGGTAAGGATTCCCATCGCCTAGCTCCTCTCCACTTTCGTTTCTGTGGTAATCGTGTTTTTTGCTGGGAAGCGAAAGTAGAAATTATATTCAGCATACTTGGACCATTTCGACGAACGCACTTGGCCTGGCGAAGTTCAGCTTTCCAGAAAATTCTTGTTCGAAACCGGTACAGCTTTAAACAAACATTTTTGAAAAAAAGTATGCATTGGAGGGCAGATAAATTTTAAAACCTACTTGAGAGTAGAGCTGCAAAACTATCGATGGAACTATCGGTAGTATGGATAGTGTCAATTTGACACCACTATCGATGAATGGTAGCTACAATCGCGATACTATCGGAAACAAAAAAATACCAAAAATGCACAGTAAGCCCTGGCTACTTCAAAATTTTTCTACAAAATCTAAAACCTCGAACTTTTTATGACTCGAAAAATTCAATTTTTCATCGTTTTTTTTTAATTTAGACTTGCAACGTGTTGTTTTTTTTGTTGTTGCTTAAAATAACTAATTTTGTTATTTTTAATAAAGCACACTAAAATTTTGATTAAAACTAACATTTCTGTTTTTTCTACTAATATTACCATATTCAATATAAATAGTGCCGTAGTATGGATCTCATATTTTTCTCTTACCGATAGTGTCGATACTGTCGAATGGTGAGGCCCAAAACTATCGAAAATATCGAAAGGTTTATCCATCGAGAGATTTGCAGCTCTACTTCATAGAACGGCACTTAAGTATTTTATTATTTCAATGAGAACCATTATATTAGTACTTAGTTACATATTTTCTGCCGGTACTAAAAATAACATCCCCATTCAAAACTGCTACTGTTGGTATCGTCTGCAATAACAACAATAGCAGCAAGCGACCTGAATGAACATCATTTAAATTCGCGACGAGTCGACGCGTTAAATTCACTCCCTTAGAATCGCCCTGCCCAAGCGACAGTATTGCCGACGCCAACAACGTAGCAAAGGTATAAACAAAGTGCCAGAAAGTACAACGAAATCAGTAAAATATCTCGTGAAAAATAATGAAATTTCTTTAAATAGAATTTACAAAAAAAAAAACAATAAATGTGACAGCGCCGAATACAAATTCAGAAAGACCTGCTCGGCCAAACTGACATAAAAAAATCTTAACAAAATTTTGTGACTGCTATAGACTGATGATAATGATGATGATGATGACGATCGTTGTTTATCACGATCACGCGCCGCGCCAAAAGATGACAGCGAAAAAAAAAAATGGCAAGCGCAGACAAGGCGCGGAATCAGACTTGAAATCAGAAACAGAATCCGAATCAGAACCAACAGTGAACACGAACAACGCGCCGCCACAAAAAAAGTGCAAGGCAAACAGCACAAGTGGCATAAACTAAGTCCAAAAACAAAGAAAAAAGGCACACAATAAACACCGAAAATGTGCAATATTAAATGCAACAAGGCGGACAACAGCAACAACATTACTTCTTTACTTCAACAAAGTTGAAGGCGGGCGCGAAGAAAAAGTGACATGAAAGCGAAATAAGCAAACAAGCAGACGAACGTTTTAGCGAAAAAAAATGAAAATAAAGCCGCCACTCATAAAGTCATGTTTAGCGAGAATGCAATTCTTGGCGCGTACTGCGCTGGCAAAACGAAAGACTTAAGCAACAAACTTGAAAATGACTGCTACAAGAAAAAGTAGAAAGGTTGACTGCCGGAGAAGGCAACAGTAGGTACTAACTACGACAAACAGCAGCGAAACATTAAACATTAACTTGACTTGCATTTAATTCACAACTTGGCACCAACTGACTGACTGCAAGGGGGTTCAGAAGAAAAAGAAGAAGACAAATGCGCTAAACAACAGGCAGAACCAAAAGGCGTGAGTTCGTGCAATTTCATGCGACGTTTTGTGAATCTTTTAATGTTGTAGCTATTTTTTTTTGTTTGTGCCTCTTTTCTGTTTCTAAAGTTGTGCGGTAAATTTCGCTTTAATGCCAACAATGCGAAAACGATCGTTTTGTCATAATGGCGACATTTAAGGTATTTCGTAAGTGAATTCATTTCGATTGTACGAAAGGGGTTCGGGGAACGATTTTAAAATGTATGCACATACATATTTACTAAAGAACGCACTAGGTGAGGACAAGAAGCTGAAAAGAAAGATTATGCTATACTAGTGAACCCGCATGGCGGTAAAACGCCCAAAAGTCAATTTCAAAACTTAAAAAATATTCCAAACCTTAGTGCGAATTATAAGAGATCCGAGTGCCAGTGAATAGCAGTCTGGACATAGTATCAAATTTCAAATCACCCTATACTGATGAAAAAAGTTCTAGTTAAAAAAAAAAAAATCTTTACCACACATCTACAGGTAAAGTCTTTAATTTGACGTCTCATTTTTGAAATTCCTTATCAAAGGTATTCCTAAACTAAAATCTTCTTAAATCTCTTTTGTTTGACATTGTGATACACATGTATTTCAATAAACTGAAGAACTACTTTAACTTTGATTGTTCGAATACATGGCAACCCTCCTTAATAAATGAATAAATTGAATGTATCTTTTTAAACACGTGGCAACCCTGTTCAAACATTCTAAATGATCAAACTAAAGATTTCTTAACATTCTTTCGTTAGACTACGGTATTTTTATATCTCATATACTTTTAGTATTAGTTAATTGAGTTAGACCTTTCAAACAGGTGGCAACCCTCTTCAAAAGTATTTTCAAGCCTACTCCTTGTTAACTCTCCTTCGCCTGACATTGCGATACATATTTTAATTAACGATGAATTAAGTGGAATTAGATTTTTTTAAATTTGTGGCAACCCCGCTAAGTAGAGTGTTCAGAAATAAAGGTTTGCAAGTCCCCTTCGATTGATACCCATATTTTAATAATTCTTTAACCTTATTAAATAATTTGAATTTAACTTTTTTAACAGGTGGCAACCCCCTTTCAACACCTCAAAAAAATTCTGGCGTTCAAACTAAATATTTAGTAACACTCCTTCGTTTGACATCCATATATTGATGTTTCATATAACTTGTGCATAAGTAAACTGAATTCGACATTTCAAGCAGGTAGCAACCCTCTTCAAAAAAAATTTTTAAACTACTACTTTCCGGAACCACTTTCGTTTGGTACCCATATGGTGATACATATTTTTCTTACCTAATACGATTTTTTAAATAGGTGGCAACCTTCCTATTGTTCAGTTAACTCTCCGTCAGACACATGTTTCGATTGGCACATTCGTCGAGTCTGGCTGGACCCACATGCAAATTGTATGAATTTATATAGAAATTATGTGCAACATTTGTTCAATTAAACTTATTTATTGTATGTTATTCAAATATTTACTTAATTTAAGGGCTTTCTTTTTTATTTTATTATTTAAATACACTGGCGATCAAAACCGGGTGCATGTTCGACATTTTATTACTTACAGTAACATAACTTTTTTAATAATAAGCGGATTGCTTTGAAATTTTCAGCAATTTTTCCTTATTATCTAGGGTATAAAGCCCAGTAAATAGAAAAATTAACAAGTGATTCACAGCAAAAACGCAAGGCAACTATCTTCACTCAGTTTTGAACTTTTAGGAGGTATATATCAAGAGGATTGTGGAGACTCCTTTGCTTTTAATAGCGATTTTCATACGTCCGGGAATGCTCTCTACTGAGTTTTCTATGATTTCGCTTGGAATATTACCCCATTATAATTTTGCTCACCTCCAAAGCTCTTTCATGTTACTGGAGCTCGCTTGTGCTATGCTAATCCTCTCTTGACCACAGCGCTCAATTTTTCTTGAGGTCTGGGATTTGTGCTGGCCACCATGTTACATGTTTTTCTTTGTATGGTGTTTTTGAAGATGTTGATAAGGTGTTTCCCAAAAATATGCCTTTTTATCGTTTTGGAAACAATTAATTTTCGTTCCATCGGACCATATTACCCCTTTTAAGTGCAAAAGCTCCAATTCTCGTGACTTTTACAAAATTTAAGTGGCAGCTTAATGGCGTGGGATGTTTTGCTTGCTGGCATTTAGTGTCTTGGGTTAATATAAAAGGTATAATGAACATATCCTCCAAACAAATTTGCCGGACTTTGTAGACAAAAGCGCAAACCCTGCGGAAGAAGTTGTTTGCCAGCAGGACGGAGATCCAAGGGATTCTGAAAATATTCGACACCGCCGGCTGCTTGGGAAAAATTTTCTTGTAATGAAGTGGTCAGCACAAATCCCAGACCTCAACACCATCGCAAAATTGAGCGCTGTGGTCAAGAGAGGATTAGCATAGCACCAGCGAGCTCCGAGTAACATCATTTTAGGTAACAAGTAATTTTTAGAAAAAAAACCGACTTCAATTCTCATTTAAAAAACTACATATACTAGTGAACCCGCATGACGTCAAAACGCCAACATTTAATTAAACTATTTAAACAGGTGAAACCCTATTCAATAACCTCTAAAAATATTCCTAATGATTAATGTAAACCATTTCTCAGTGGTGCTTTTAAAGTTTACGACATACAACAATACGACACTTACGACACCGTTGTGAATCCCCCAATAATTTCTTGTAACTCTTTCATTTGACATCCATCGCTCATATTTCATATAACTTGGGTATAAAATAGTTCAATTAGACTTCTTAAATAGGTGGCAACCCTATCCAAGATATTTCCAAACTACTACCTTCTTAAACCTCTTTTATATGACACCCATATAGCGATACCTTATTCACTTGCCAAATTCCTTTACATAATTAAAATTGAATAATTTTTTTTTTACATGTGGCAACCCTCCTATACATAGTTAAGTTATAAAACCTTTTCAAAACCATTTCGATTGCTACCCATATTTAATAATTGATTTAACTTATTAATTAATTTGAGCTCAATTTCTTAACAGGTGGCAACTTTTTTCGAAAAAGTAAAACCTTCTTGAACATCCACACCCTAAGCCCTTTAATTTGGTACCTCAGTTTTGAAAATCGAACGGAGGGTGCGGATCTGAGGGCATTGATTAGTAAATAACTTGAGTAAAATTATTTAACAGGTGGCAACCCCTTTCGAAAAAATTAAACCAGTTTGCACATCTACAGGCCAAGCGCTCATGATCCACTGATCGGATCTTAACCAGATTAGTATGGGACCACCTCTGAGGTACTACCTTTCCGATGCAAAAAGAATTATCGGTTGACGTGGTCCAAAGTTATGCGGTAACATACATAAAAAAAAATATTCCGACGAACTGATAACCTCCTCCTTTTTTGGAAGTCGGTTAAAAATGCAAATCATCTCTTGCCATGCTAATTCAAAAATTCAAAATAAAACTTTGAAAAACGGTTGCATTCCTTCATTTTAGGTAAAAATTACATAGGAATATATGTGGGTCCAGCCAGACCTATGTGTTACGAATGTGATGTATTAATCAACATCTCTATATATCTAGCTTTATATATATGATACCAACACGATTTTTTACAGATTGGTAATTCACTAAACTTTAGTAAGCTACCTGAAATTTCAAGCCTCTAGCTATATTTAAAGTACCCTTTTTTGTAATTTGAAAATGGAAAAGGCCTGGCTGGACTCATGTGTCAGACGAAGGGTTAAGAAACAAAGCTTTTGAAAACCATTTCGGTGGATACCCATTTTGTATTTTTGTATTTTTGATGTATTTTTTTTAATAATTTGGGTATAAGTTTTTAAAGGTGGCAACTGTTATCGAAAAAGTAAAACTTTATTGCACGAACAGTTCAACCTTTTAATTTGACACCTCTTTTTTGAAAATCGAACGAACGGTGCGGATATGATGACATTGATTTTTAAATAACTTGAATTTAAGTTTTCAGCAGGTGGCAACACTTTTCCAAAAAATAGAACCAGTTTGCACATCTGCAGGCCAAGCGCTTTAATTTGGTATCTAATTTTTGCAAATCGAGCGATATGCCTCCGAAAATATATTTATATATAGATACTTAAATAATAAAATTTTCTGGGTGTGACTGGGGAACCTCAAGAAAGCAAAATGGTCCACTTTGGGATGGATAGATGAAACTATGCTTTTTTATTACTTCTGTCGTTTTCTCAAATCACACTGAACACAAGGACAATTTAAAGTATCTTTGGCTTGTTTCGCTTAAGCCGTAAGCGACTCTATTCGATTTTCTAGTAGAATAAAAGTAACACTGGTTGTTTCTATGGATTTGTGATAACTGTTGGGTTAGAATATTGCATCTTTAAAGTCCTCCTACTAGAACCATTAGATATATGATCTAATCTATACCTTTAATGGTTTCAGTTTCCAGCAAGAGATGGTGATGAAAGGAAAATGTGTTCTACACTTTAACACTCTTCTTTCTAAATTCCAGTGTGGAACAAATAAGCAGCAACCAACTAAAAAAGTGAATATGTTTGTAGTCCAATCAAGTTTTTGGCATTCAAAATAATATTTAAATAAATATTTTACAAGTCACACTATATATCCTTACTTGTTTTAAAAATTTATGCGGCGCATGCGCATTGCCCATAAATAAAAAATTCCTGCGAACAACATACTTTCTTGCTTTTTGTTTTGTTATTACTGCAATTCGCACTAAATATCCATTGTCACTCACCACTCCATTACGGAATGTCAGCCGACAGCTCGCAGGCAATTGTAATATTTTAAGACCTCTGCGACGCTGTCCTTGAATTTGGAATTCGCGTTCGTCTCGTCGTTGTCAACATTGAATTGCTTAATTTAAGTTCAGTACAAATTTAAGCCCATTTAGTAAAAAAGGTTTTTTTTTGCCTTCAGGTGTCAAAGTGTCAAGCGTAAATATAAACTGGTAGTTTTTTAAAGCTTAATGGAATGTAGTTCCAGCACTTGCTTATGGAATTGTGTTTCGAATTTTAAGGTAATAAATTTTTTGTATTTTACTTAATAAAATAAAATTAATGAATACACTCTAGTTAAAAATATTTTAAAAAGGAATACGTATCAGGCATAAAAGAATAACTACATATTACATATATACAGATACAACTGAGATTTTTCTAGTTTCTTTAAATTTATATTTTAGTTATTTAAAAATGGAGAAATGATTCGCATGCATCGGGCACCAGCAGGAAACGCATTAGTTTTTTTAATGTTTTTAATAATCTCTTTTCGGCTTCATGTAAAAAACAGTTAACGCATACAGCAATTGATTCTGTCAACTAAAAATGTGTGGGCTCTATTGAACACGTGCTCGTGCACCGCAAACAATTTGAAGCTGGAACTAATATAGCAAAAAATGTATGTAGGCGATTAGCATAGGCATGCAGTGTTTCTTCATGCAAAAGCAAGAGTGGGCTGTCACTGGCGTGAAATGGCAACACCTAAATTAATTTGTGGAGCTCAAGCGAATAGCCTGAGGCAAATAATTGCAGAGATTGCATTTTAATAGATTTTCCGTTAGAATTATGATGTTAGAAGGATTCAAAGTTTGTTAACCTGATATTTACTTGTTTTTGTTATGCATTTCCGATAACAGAAAGCATACATACATACAAAAAAGATATTAGTTAGTTTCACTATTCAAATAAGTACTAATGACTGCCAAAAGCCCTTTGGTAGGCGAATTCTTTATTAAAAAGTGTTCGACCATTGAAGCTTTAAATTAAATGAAAATAATGTATTACGAAATTTGATATATTCGGCAAAAATGAAATCGTAGTTGGTGCTGACCAGTTAGCTCCCCATAAGGTAATCTGATGCCATTTCTATTTAGTAGAATACTATCCGAAGAGCCTGACATGTCTATGGTCCCCACCACCCCATTACTAACTGCCTGCGAAGTATACCTACTCAGTAATTATTGTTCTCAAAGAGTACTACCCAAAACCACACAACAGTTCCGGTCATAAATAGGCAGTCGATGATCCTTCTCGTGCCAACTCATCAACTTCAACTTCATCCTTCCATCCCGCAGTAGTCTGGTACACAACACAGTATTACCGCGTGTCCTTAATAAAATAGATGTTCAGCATCCTGTTTAAGAGAGCTCGGATGACTGCTTGACTATCTGAAAAGAAAACTATAAAGGCGCTCTTCAAACCCTTTCAAAGTTTAGTTATGAGATTACTACTACTTCAGCCTGGAAAACTGTCGGCCTAAGAGAATGGCAAGTTTCGTACTGGGTCACCTTCTTTGTATTCTGCCCAATCTTGGCAATCTCACTAAAAGAGCTCTTTGAAAGTAGATAGTTTTTTACGAATGGATTCGTACGAATTTTGGGAGGGAGTAACAACACAAAAATACTTTTAAGGGGCAGCGAAGCAAGACGATTATTTGCTAGTACTAAATAAACTTAACGTCAAATATAAAAAATTTTAAATCACCGAGAGAACTTACAAAAGCAAGAACGTTCAAAAGATGAGTTCTGATCTATGCGATAAGAACACTAATGATTTCAGCAAAATATTGAGCTCTACAAGCTTATTCGTAACTCGAGCAGACGTCCAGTCATTTTCCATATTCAAGTCAAACTTGCGCCGCTCTATCCCAGAAACTACAGATTTTGGCAAATTTATCATCAACTTATGGTGTTATGTATATGTATACGTAAGATATCTGTGCATATTTCCCATACCCAACTAAGTCCAATTGTGTGCGTTGTTTTTTGTATTGTTGTTGCAACATGAATTTCCAGAGCACATTTGAGTTTAATGTCGTCACGTGCGAATGCAAAACACGCTGAGCAAAAATACTAGTAACATGAAAATAATGATGTAAATATCAGAGGCAACAGCAACAACAAAAACCAACAATAAATGCAACAAAATGCACGAGCGATATCATAACTATGACTATAATAAAGGATGCAGCGGCGGCGGCAGCACAATGGCAATTGCAACAACGACGTGTTACGCTAAACAGCAACAATAAAAAATGTTGCACCCTTTTTTGTGAAACCCCACATGAAAAAAAAACAAGAAGCATGTACTGAAAACCATAACAAAACTCATGCGATGAAAAATCATAAAAAATCATGCCAACAGACAACGACAACGACACCAGCATTGCGGCGGCACGTCCATGCTGTTACTGCGATGCGCTGTTCCCCGCACGCTGCGCGAACTGATGTAACATTGCGCACGGCGTTGTAATGCACAGCAAGGCATGCGAAAGTGGAAAGTAGCAGAAGGAATAGAGGAGCTGAAATGCAATTGTACCTTTCGCTCGAAGCGAGAAAGGAGGGTACATGGAGAGGCACAACGGCTGCAGCAACGATGACGAAATGACTTTTGGGAATTTGCTGGCATTGTTGTGTGGTTACACAAAATAGCGGCAGCGAGGCGCAGCACAACAACAATAGGTATTGCAAAATGCAACGATAAAGGTAGTAGCATCAATTGTTGGCAACACGGTGCAAATTGTTGCAGGTATTCGCGGTATGCGATGGGCGATAGGCGCAAAGCGGCAGCTACACAAGTAATAATAAAAGCATGATTTAAAAGTTTAATGGCAGTGTATCTAACTGCCGCAAAAACACAAAAAAATTGCAAAAATAAAAACAACAGAAAATTAAATATTTGAGGGCTACCAGCGCACAGTGGTTAAAAAATGAAAATAACTGTTCATAATTCACTGGAGCCTTCATTTTTCAATCCATTTGTGTTCCCAGAAAAGGAAAAAAGAAATGCACACAATTTTGCTGAAATTCTTTTATAAGATTTCAATTTTTTTTCTTTTTGGGCAACCCTAAAATTGTTTTCAAATAGTTATAAAATGAATAAAAAAATAAAATAAATTTTCCACAAAAGTGCTACTTCTTCTGCACTTTGCATTTTAACATCTAATACAATCAATTAAAAATTCAAAAAGCAGGCTCGACTGGTCTCTTTCAAAATTTTTAAGCTTTCAGTAAAATAAAATAAATCAAATTGCGTGAAAAAATTAAGGCTGTAGTGAATTATGTATACTACGTGCCAGTTTAGAACCACTGTGCAGCGGCAACAGCAACGACAATAACAATCAGCTGCATGCAGGCCTGTGGCAAAAGTCGCTCAAATGCCGCATTTGTGCATGTTTTTGATGGCAGCATTGTGTGGCATCAGAGTACGTGTTGTTAGTATTTTTGTTGTTAAACCTATTTTAGTTGTCGTTGTTGTTGTTGTTGGCATTGTCAGTATAGCTATGACCATTGGTTTTGACGTGTTTTGCATGGCGTGCGCATTTTGCTTACCTCTGCATGCCAAGTGGTGAGTGCTAACTGTTGTTGTTGTTGCTTGCTAGCTCAAAATGTTTGTTGTTGTTACTTTTGCCTGAGTTTCGCGCTCCCCACCACACTTTTACTGCGTGTCATAGCGACACGGTTGCGGCACTGTAACCACAAAAATCTAGCCTTCCAGCGAGCTGGCTGGCTGGCATCACTGTTAGCAACAACAACGACAAAAACAAAGCGCACAACAACATTGTATACCTACATACATACATAGCATCATTGTCCAAGCTCAATGCTCTATATATGCGCTATTCTTCATTTGCCTCCCCCCCGGGACATACCCATGCTGATGGAAATGCTGATCGGTATTGCTACAACAATAAAAACCTTCACCTCCAGCACTTCATCGCACCACAATTTCAATGTTGCACTTGAATTTCCCCGCATGCATGGCAAGTGCGCGTCCGGCGCATGTTGCGGTCATCGTACGCTATTGGCGGCAGGATCCACGCGCATTTCAGTAATGACGCGCCGGAATTCGTATTTGCTTAGAAACGCGCGTGCTTCTATCTGCGAGTGTGCTATCTATATGTGCATATGTATGCGCGTGTAAGCTTATCTGAGTGCTTTTTGTTTACTCTTCAGTTGCCTGGCAACTGTTAGCAAGCGCAATTTAAATGCAGTGATGATTGATGGATTCGCGTCCTTGCATCTGTGGTTGTGCTTCTTATTGCTTGCTGCGCATGCTACGAGGGACGTTTAATATGTTCGAAATCCCTGCGTATTGATTCTAAATGCAACCCTGTTGCTGACGAGTAGCAGCTGTTAGTGGGGCACTGAAAAATTTTGAATAAGTTTGCGACTAGCGGCAACACTTTTAAGGGTGAGCACTAATTTGAAGAACAATTAGGATTTTTTTAAGGTATAAAAAATGGAAAAAAGGTCAGACTAAATGTATCGACCTATGTACTATAAGCAGACCATGTTAGCGAAAAAATCCTTTCAGGCGAAAGAAACAAAAGAGTAAAAATTTACTGACTTATCAAACTGTCCTCGTACTTTGTTAGTGAAAATCGATGTTTGCTTGTATTTGGGTATTGTAGCATTAAACGGAAACAATAGAGAGCCTAGAAATTGATATCATTAGTACCTACATACTAATCTACATTAATCCCACTTAATTTAATTTAGATGTATACAAATTGTCAATATGATTCATACTAGTTGTTTAAGGGCTCCAGAATATGCATTGCAAATGCAAATTATGTAAAGTGTGTTTGATTCTTATATTGCTAAAAATCTCCTGCAAGTGTAAGATTACTTTTTAAATACGCGACGGTATCCATGGTAAATATAAGTTAACGTGCTTTACTATAGGCGTGTGGAACAATTGAACCGCTTGGAAGATATGCTTTGTGACGCCTCACTGTTTTAAATGTTAAACGATAAGTTAAGTTAACGGTAAAACCTAGGTTTCGCTGCAGTTGCCCTTATCCTACAAACACAACCGCCTGTAGAGATTAGCTCTGATATTTAGTATGTATGAGATATGCCAAAACTGCCAACAAAAAAAGTCTTGCAGCTTTATGCATCTCAAAATCTGCTTTGATATTCACCAACCAATGTCGGTTCAGCAGAACATTGCGGTTGCAAATGTCTGACTTTTCGTGAAGTATTGGTCTCTTATTGCCAAAAGCAGTTCATAGTTGCTCAATGTTAAAACCACTCCGACATATTTTGATGCGAACGAGTACGCTTGGAGGTTTCACGATACATTTTAAGTGCGTCGTGAGTAATCCAGCTCACTGATTGCCGCTGGCTAGTAGAAAATATTTAATTCAAATATTTTTGGAAAACATTAAGGAAGAGTGGATATAGGAACCTGATGTAGAGTTCCTGATAAAAGGCGCTACCACCATCCGTAAAAAAATTAAAAGTTTTTTGCCCTCATACACTCATATTTTAGGGTATGTACTACTACTATGCTACTTGAGAACATTCTACTTACAAAATTTTCTGTTTAGTCATGGACGAGTTCAAGGAATCCAAGATTAGTATAGTGCCCACATTCGGAGTCAGTTAAGGACCCAACACTTCTAAGCCTGATTGTAGTAAATACGTGCTTGACTTTGGAAAATCTAGCAAAGAATAGGTTAGGTTGCAGTGGACGTCTTCATCCAGATCTTGATGGGTACACACTTTTTCCCAAAGGACGCGTTGAGACACAGATTTGGCTCGTTGTCGACTGTGCTCCTTAAAAAAAGCCAACTAGTTTTATTTATAGTTAAATCGGTTATTTTTGATGAGAAGAAGTTTGAAAGACAGCCGAAAAAGTGTTTATGAAGATAAGTTTGCCCGACTTCCGTTCATCCCGGACCGTGGCAGAGAAAATGCTCAACGCTTTCGATTTTCGCTCCATCTCTGCAGTTTCAAAAAAAGCCGTTTGTTGCAAAATCCGTTCTTTGGGTGTGCGTTCCCGTTATCTAATAAACAGTGATGATTCCAACAAGCATGCAGAGTTGAGAGCGTTCTAGGAGGAGAAAAGCGCTGGACCCATCTTTGTCGAGTAGGCGCCAGACTTCACATACTTTACAGTAAGTCAAGCAGTATTCTGAAGATTTAATATCGGANTTAAATCGGTTATTTTTGATGAGAAGAAGTTTGAAAGACAGCCGAAAAAGTGTTTATGAAGATAAGTTTGCCCAACTTCCGTTCATCCCGGACCGTGGCAGAGAAAATGCTCAACGCTTTCGATTTTCACTCCATCTCTGCAGTTTCAAAAGAAGCCGTTTGTTGCAAAATCCGTTCTTTGGGTGTGAATTCCCGTTTCTCTAATAAATAGCGATGATTCCAACAAGCATGCAGAGTTGAGAGCGTTCTAGGAGGAGAAAAGCGCTGGACCCATCTTTGTCGAGTATGCGCCAGACTTCACATACTTTACAGTAAGTCAAGCAGTATTCTGAAGATTTAATATCGGGTTGTCAGTCCGATGAAATTATTACTTAAAGGCTAAGATTAGTCCTTATCCGATGCAAAGGCTTCTTTAATTGCTACTAGCTCCACTTAAAATAAATTGCAGAGATTTGGAAAGTTAAAGGATAATTTGAATTGAAGTTCCTGCGAGTTCAAGCCACTTCCTATCCTCTATTTCGCCACGACAGTATAAATGGCAATACTCTCCAGCTTTAAAAACGAAATCGGCATTATTGCGGAGGAAACAAAATGTTCATAGAAAAGAAATAAGAAAGAAGGAAAGCGAAGGCAATCTACCTCTACATACTTGGGAACGATGATTGCGAAATGGGTCCTGCATATGGCGCTAGTGAAGGCGTAAAAGGATTTACTAGCACATCCTTAGGCCGCATGCAATTTCAGAAATTTTGCTTAAATGTTAGTCAATATAGAACGCAGCGTCAGAATGTGAAGTGTCGCCATAGACACACAAGAGAACACAAGAGAGCTTTCCACTTTCAAACTTTAAACAATATCAGGTGCCGGTTCCGGGAGATAAAAAGTATAGCGGGGTATAGCCTTTTTGTTTAGTTTTGGTTGGCAAGCTGCCAACTTGAGAAATTGTAAAAGCTCTACTGGCACTGTTTCAGTAGGAATAAAAAATTGAGAAAAAACCAGTGCACACCCATGAACAATGATTATAACAGAGTTATAACAGAAACAGTAGCCCTTCGTTAACGTTGAATTTGGAGGGAAAACGCCACCAATCCATTTAGCCCGACGGGCTATTCATGTTGATGCTAAAATCATTTAAATGCAGCGTAAGATCACATCACTGTGTAACACAAGAAAATAGCCATCAAAGGTAAATGTCCATTTCATGTGAGGACTGAAAGGGGTGAAAGGCTCTCCAAAAGGACCAAAAATCGAAGATGCAACTTTGAAGCTGAGAAAAAATAAAAGTTTTATTAGAGCGTTTTGAATCGGCTCCCGAGATAGGTTGACCTTCTACTCATGTGTCGACATATTCTACAAAGTTTAAAGCAAAATTTGTCAAGGATANCTTTTTGTTTAGTTTTGGTTGGCAAGCTGCCAACTTGAGAAATTGTAAAACTTCTACTGGCACTGTTTCAGTAGGAATAAAAAATTGAGAAAAAACGAGTGCACACCCATGAACAATGATTATAACAGAGTTATAACAGAAACAGTAGCCCTTCGTTAACGTTGAATTTGGAGGGAAAACGCCACCAAATCCATTTAGCCCGACGGTATATTCATGTTGATGCTAAAATCATTTAAATGCAGCGTAAGATCACATCACTGTGTAACACAAGAAAATAGCCGTCAAAGGTAAATGTCCATTTCTTGTGAGGGCTGAAAGGGGTGAAAGGCTCTCCACACCATGGCGACATCTTCTCTACCATAGGGACTAAAACTTTAGGCAGCGAATTATCTTAATGACCAAAAATCGAAGATGCAACTTTGAAGCTGAGAAAAAATAAACGGGGGAATAGCCATACAGGAATTTGCATTACATAAGAGAAATTCAGTGAGTGGCATATTTTCTGGACCTACAGTTAGTTGAGCTTGACGACAGTGATCTATAGACTATCCAACTTATGTTGGACTTAGTAGATACGCAACAACAACGGTAACACAGCACAGCCGTAGCCTCACTGTATATCGATACCTGAGTGGGCAGCCAGTTCGAAAACGCCCTATTTCAGAAAACTTTTCAAGAACGCCCTATTTCAGCTGTCGATTAAAAAAGCGCCCCAAAATTCTGAAACAGGGCGTTCTTCAAGCAAATTCTGAAGTAATGCTTTCTTGAAAAGTTTTATTAGAGCGTTTTGAATCGGCTCCCGAGATAGGTTGATCTTCTACTCATGTGTCGACATATTCTACAAAGTTTAAAGCAAAATTTGTCAAGGATATTTTGTATGTATGTATGTGTAATTAGTTAGCCGTAGGACAGATATTCTAAAGTAAATTTACAGAGGTATATTCAACTGAGTCTTTTCTACTGTCAGCTTCCAGTTTTCCTTACCGGGGCAACTAAAGTGGACACATGGTATTTTTTGTAAGGTAAGATAGATATTTAATACCATACCCAAAGGCTATCTGGAGATCTCAAAAAAGTCTATACAAAGAGCAAAGCGCGAACAGAAAAAGGCTAAATTTGCTAAAGAAAATTAATTCGTTTAAGAAAAACACATTTCGTTCTTTGATTCATTCCCTTTGCATATTTTTCGCACTTCACTCACGACCTATCGTAAATCGCTGCCGAATCATGCCTTAACAACCCACACAAAACAAGATTATGATCTACTTGCAAATAAATTTGCGCTTAATCTCAACCACAGAGAATTTATCACCACTATTTGTAAATTTCCTGCAATAAATTTTGCAAGATATGTATGCGCGTTTCGCGACAATTACGCTGTCAACTCGCCAAAAAATAAAATCACAACTGCCAAGCAAACATACTAGCAGATAAAATGTGAGATCCGCTGTCAAAGGATCAAAATTTTGCAAACAAAAACGAAAAGAAAAATCTAAAAGTTATTCATTGTGATTGCGCATGCGCGCAACGCCTATTTTTCATCTAATAATTCCCTGAGCGCACACACAAGGCGAGGTGACCCGCCCCGGATGAAGGTGTTGGTTCGTTGGGAGGTGGTGGTGGCGGTGGCGGCATGCCGCGCTTAAAAGATTACATAACAAATGATTTGCTGCTTTTAGTCACTGGCGTGCATACATATGTACATATTTGTAAATCGAGAGTGTATAGTAGGTACATACATGAAAATCCTAGCCACCTAAGCCATCGAGCCATTGTGCGATGCAGTGATCTCAGGCGGCGGCTTAGCTACACAAATCCCCACACGCGGCCAAATCAGCGCTGAAAAAGTGGTGAAGCAGCGGACAAGAATAATCAATGCGCACAGCGGCGGTGGTGTCGATGCGTTACCACTTTGGAGGGCGTTTTCGGTAATGATTTTCCATTGAGAATAGGTAACGTATGGGGTGTTCAAGGCAACAATAAAGGAAAGTACCACCAGCCAGCAACCAACTTATTTCAGTGCAGCTGCGTGTAGCTGCCACACGCGCTCATTTGTTATCTTTTATGCGCATTGTCTGCAGTGGCCTGACTTCATAGAGTTCTATGTTCGTTTATATGATTGAAGTTTTCTCTTGCCTAGTCCTGCCTTTTTAGGGCTTTTCCGCGCCTTTAATAGCCGCCAAAGTGCGACTGCATGTCCGTTGCATAATTTGCTTTGCCTTTCCAATTCTAACCCGCCACCCCCCCACATCGTCGGTCCCTTGCTCTTGCGCCCATTCTC
>NW_016162353.1:36935-43710 GCF_001687245.7 Rhagoletis zephyria | reverse complement strand
GATAACAACAGTGCAACACACTGCACACAGCTGCAATATTAATTTCACATCAACCATTTGTTGTGCGCTGCTGTACTCATTCGCTTCTTGTCTGTACCACCCCGCCACGACGACCATGTGGCATGCCACAATTTCGCTGCGACTCGCCAAACAATGCACGCAGTCGGTTGGACGTACATACATACATACATACACACATAAGTCTGGCGGTCGCCGTTACGGGCTGCCACCTTTTTCCACAATCACGTTATAAATTATGAACCAACGAACAGTAGCCGTCCGTCTATATAGCGAAACAGCTACTCCACACAACACAAACAACTTTTTAGTGCCAAGCAATCAACTCGGTCAACACTAAACTAACTAAAGCGGTCGGTCAACTGCGTTTGCAACAAATAAATCTGATAGTTCTCAGCTGCTTGCTTCTTAATCTATTTTCCGCTATGTTTGCCATGTGTTGCATGGCAACAAAGTGCAAAATGACACTGCAAGTGTAGAAATAATGAGAATCAACATGGTGACTTGGTTGGGGCCAGGTGGAAGCGCCACCGCATGATTTTGTTCATTTAGTGTAAAATTTGTTTTAACACCTTTGTGAAGCAGTTGGCAGAAAAGAAAAGTTGATAGAAAATTGGCTTTATGCAATTTCCGCCAGAAAAAAAGACAGCTGTTAATAAACAGTTAGGTATCCATTAATGCACATAAAATTCATGCTCCCATCCTTAAAAGAAAAATCCATTAAATGTAATAATATGCGGACAGGAAACACTTTTGCTAATAATATGTATTAAGGTTACAGTGAAACCTTTCTATGGCGGGAGATGTTGGACTGTAGACAAAAAGTTAAAGCTAAACATATACAATTTTATACAATTAGCTATTAGTTTAGTGCAATTTTATAAATGAATGCAAAGTTTGTATGCAACGAATATGTTTTTTTAGGCCTCAGCATATGACTTAATTTTGCCACTCATCCTGAACAAAAACTGGATTCAAGTCTTCGCCTTTTACAACGCGTAATTCCTCTACGTAAAAAATTGTTCGAAAAATGCATCGAAAACTTAGTACTTGACTTTCATCTGATGATATGGGTGGCGTCCGTATATCGAAAGGTTTACGTTCCGTAAGTGGAAGGTTTACTGTACTTGATGCCACTGTTTTTTTATAAGCCTTTGATTAAATGATCCCGACATCAATCGAGCTGGTTCACCGTTTTTGTTTTGCTCCATGAGATGAGTTAACCATAAAATAAAATGTCAGCCTGCCGATAAACCGCATCAGCCAGGGTCCGGAAGAAACACTTTTTTCGACAAATCTCTAATTATGCCCGTTTTTTTTTAATTTTAAAGGGTCATAGAAATCCTGTACATATTTAGTAGAATAACAAGGCGGGTGGAATCGGATAAAAATAAAACTAAAGCATCACTCACTTACTCCCAAACTTGGAGTGTGTACTTACGTACACTGGTGGCCCGATAATTAGACACAATTTGATTTTATATGTTTTGACCATTTATTTTTTCTTTATTAGATACTTTTATTTATCTTGTTTACAAAAATAAAGTTCATGCTAAAACGTAAACTATATAACTCTAACAAAACTAACTCTAACTCTTTTACAAAATTTCTAATAATTCGACGAATTTAAAAACTGCGCATCAAAATTTCAAACTTTTTATTTAGAATTTCTAAACAAATCGGGTGTACAGTTTTATAGCTCGTTGAATTTTAGTATAATTTTTGAGAATTTTGTTAGCGGACGGTGGTGCTCATAAAAATATTTTCGGACATGATTTCTATGGAGTTTCGTCGAATTATTATAAATCTTGTACAAAGTTTAAAACTTTGAGTTTATGGTTTTCGTTGTAGCATGAACTATATTTTCGTAAAAAAAATTAATTAAAACTAGATAACAAAGAGAAAATAAATTGTCAAAACTGGTAAAGACAAATTATTTCTACTTTTCGGGCCACCAGTGTACATATCGTCGCCTGGATAAAAGATTTTCGTATGTGCCATTTTGACGATTTTTAGCTATAGATACAAGTATAAATATTTTAAAATAAGATCTTTGTGTTAACAGTTTTTGGATATCTCTCTTAGTTTCCGAGATATTGACTAAAATTTTACAGGTAATTTAATATAAATTAAGTTCCGCGATATTTAGTAAAAGGTATAGTTAATTTAGTACAAATTTCTATCACATTTTATCGTATGCTATACAAAGTGGCTGCAAAATTGTTGAAAAATGTCGCATAAAACAAAATTTTACCAAAGAAACTCCATCATAAACTCAAAAATGGTTAACAATAAACAATAAAAATAAAAATTATTTAAGGATTTTCATGACCTAGTACTCGAGACTTCGGAGAAAATTTATAGTCGTGGTTTTAAGAAACTGCATTTCAAACTAATTCAATCACGATTTCCTAAAACCTACCGAAAATAACATACGAAATTTTTTTATCTAAGCGACGATATGAGCAACAATGCTACACACCAGGCAACGGTCGAAGCAACATACCCTGCTTGTGTGTCAGCATTAAACTTTGTTGTGGAAGTTTTTTAAGACCTGCTAGTTTTCTTTAATAAAAAATGCATAGGTTTTCAGAAAGCCATCTTCGTTTTCTGGGAATTCTTTAAATTACTAGTGATTTTTGTACTTACTTTCGCCGGTATTCGATGGCTCCAATGTCCACAATTGTTTCTTCTTCAGGCTTGCGCCGTTCGCATTCAATTTGAAACCGAATGTCTCGGCCGTCATGTACCTGTGTGCGCCATTGATGAGACCGATTGTCCACCAGCCCTTTTGCTGATTTTGTGATATAATATCACCGTTCGTATGGTTCAGCTCATAGCTTTGACCATTCATTGTACTGCTTACTGGTTGGGGAGCAATGGTGGCGATTTAAATGCAACTTACGAGGTGTTTGAAAATGCGACTCTGAGCTGATGTAACTGCAATAAGAATAGAAAAAAGAAAGAGGAACGTGAAAAAATAATTAATATTTAAAAGTTATGACAAAACGCATTGACGCAGATATTTTGTTAATGTGTGGCTTAATTAATTGCTCAATTTGTGACAAGCTAATAACTTGCTTAGACACATCCATCATAATCTGAGCTATTTCATAAAAATTTTCAAACATAAATCTATTGGCACACTCGATTGCCAGTGTCCAGACGTGCGTGTGTGTCAACGCTAGGCAGAAAGCGTTGGCGAACACACAAAACCGGCATACCCCTCCCACAGCCGCTTCATGACGAAGCATGATGTATGTAGGCATGCCGCTTGCGAGAGTATTTATGTATGTGACATTGCGATCATCTGAGCTGAGCAACCTTTACGTCTAAGCGCAACGATCGATCGGAAGAATCGATGCATGTTCGTATGGAGCAAGCCATCAGTCTTCATTGCTTTTTTGTTTTTTACGCGTTTTTTAAGAAATTACCTAGCGTTTAACAAAAATACCGATTTACAAATCCAAATGCGGCGCGCAACTGCATCGGCTACTGCGAAGAACGCGTTTTGCATTTTTATAAAACAAGTCGCGTAAACTGCACAACAAATCATAAAAGTAAAAAAAACCAAAACAAAATGCAGCGCACTGTACATGGAGCTTCAATGCGGCTTGCAAAATGCGTTGCTAAATTTAGAAAGGCGACGTGCGACTACTTCGCAGCAAAGTGGCAGCGCACACAGGAGATGCGTATATCAATTTTGTTTTATGCCGCCCGGCGACCAAGACCGGCCCAACAACAAAGGCAATGCAACAGGAAGCTCGGCGTCAGTGACGCCACAAGATGCCGCGACTGATTTGTGATCAACTACAGCGATTGTGTTCCATCATAAAGGTTTGGAATTGCAAAACGATTTTAATTTTATTTCTAAAGCCGATGAATTGAATTTTCACGTTGATAGCAAATAAATAACCGCTGGGCACAAACAGGTTAATACAAAAATGCAAAGCGAAAATTTACTAACTTTAGCTTTAGAGCGATAGAATATGAAAGCAATAATAAAAAATGCAATGGGGGACCCATTTGAGGTTTTTAGGGGTCCTATAAAAAATAATTAATAATTGAAAAGGGTTAAATAAACAACTGGGCATTGTCATTGGAAGTCTTCTGAAAGAATTCCATACCATTTCTACGAAAAGTGGGTTTTCCCATGCCTACATGAGATACATGGAAAACTTTGAGCGCTTTGAGCGATCTCTAAATATTTTTTTATTTCAAAATAAAAAAACAAGGATGTAATTTTTTTCGGTATAGAATAATCCTAGCTTCTTTTGGGCCACCCTAATGCACATTCGCTTCGCATGAGGTGTTAATTTCTTTGCGCACATCCAGTGTACACCTTTTATGAGTGAGCTATAATAACCATTAAAAACTGCATGAATTTTTATCTAAAGCGGAAAAATAATTCCATTACCCACTGCAATAACTTCAAACAGGATACACAACAGCACTTTTCCCTATTTATCTACGGTACAACCCAACCTAGTCGCACGCAGCGAAATTCCATCGAGACTATTCAAAACAAATAGATTAATATAAATTCTATGTACACAATATTGTGATCTAAATCAAAATAAAGTACGAAGGAAGTGTACCCAAGTAAAATAGCGAGGAGCTTCCGCCGTAGACTCTCCCATAAAGTGGTTGATAGGCGGAGCTTAAGTAAGACAGTCGCATATCTACATACCTATCTATGTAAATATGTATGTGCCTCCACATTTGACCGACTCCAAATTACATGAGAATGGAGGAAAAAAGAGACGACGAAGGTGGCAGGACGCATTCGATAAGCAATGAGAAAAAAGCATGCAAGTTTTGAAATATTTTTTTTATATAGAAGAATGAGCACCGAGTTACTTGCTTTATGACAACATTCCTAAATACGTATATACACATGTAAATATATATTAAGCTCTTATAAGTCAGTAGTAAACGTAAAGCCTGCTTAGGCGTGGTGTCGCATATTAAGTGAGTGAGGCGACAAAGAATAATAAACGCTAATGGCTATTAAATTGCCAGCACAGAGTCAGAGTGGAAAGAAATCAAAGCACGCAAGAGATAAGCAGACATATTAAAGGAAAATATGTGCGAGTAAATATATGCAGTATAAAACAGGCTTAATGAAAGCAAAATTTAAAGTTCACAGCAAAAAAAAAAACAAAACACAAACCACACATGTTCAAGAATAAATACTTTTTACTGCAGCTATTTGGCAAAAGGATGAGTAGAAAACCATCAGAAGTGCAAACGATATTTTATAAGCTTGCCACGCTATAAAATCTAACGTTAAATTACTTCTTTAATGCAATAATAAAAACAACTTTTATGCGAAAAGATTTAAATCTGAGTGCATTTAAAGACAATATTTATTATGGCACATGGCAGTGAGAAGTCCTATGCTGCGCAATAAGTCAATAATACTGAATTATAAAAATTAATAACTAAAAGCATATTTAATAGTCGCACCAAACCTACAAGCTGTTATAACTACTATGAAAGCGTGCTAACTAATACCGTCAGAGAGCAATACACAAAAAAAAAAGAAAAACGCTTCACGGTGAATAAACTTTGTCGAAACTTTTAATTGGCATAAATAATTTAGTGGAAAAACATTAACATGACTTAAGCATCGTGACTATAAGTAACGTCTCTAAGTACGAAGCGCTGGCTGCATCACCTAGACATTACCGTTGCTGCCACATCGTTGGCGTTACTGCATTCGAATGTAGAAAAAAGTATGAACCTTTGGAATTTGTTGCAGGGAAAGCGTACATAAAGCAAATGCCACAAAATTGTACGAATATGCTTAAGCACGAATGCATTTTCATACATAAGTGAATAGATAGATATGTATGTACATCTATGTATGTATATATAGACCGACATAAAGGTGTGCGATACGCAACACGCGCAACCATCAACAGCGCGGCGGCGCGACATGATCGCCGATCGTGTAAACTTCAAATGTGCGCCAAAGCGTATAATTCAATTAAGTTACGCGGTCTGTAAAGAATATGCAAGTAATCTTCAACGTATTCAACGACTCGCAAAAGTCTCTATTTTCACCACTTCCAGTGATCAGTAGCGTAGAAAAAAAAAGTTGTGGCAGCATAATATGACTAGATTTACAAGCGTAAACGCATGAAAAGCTGTTCGTGTACTGTACATGTGTTTGTATGTATGTATGTATTTATATGCATTGATAAAAAAAAACATGTAAAATGCATGCATTACAGTAGTGAATTGACGTATGTAAATTATGACTCCCATGCCCAGTGGCGATGAATTCTTTTCGAATTGATTTGCCAGTGAGTTCATTTACACACAAACGTACACAGCGCATGCATATGCGTAAAACAGGGTGATTCAATAAAACCGCAGATTTTCTTTTATAAGAAAAACACCAAAATTAGTCGAGATGATTTTTTTTCATCATGGCTTTTTGTCTACAGCATTTATGTATATGTGTAGGGAGTGCAATGGGGTATAGTCATTGCGCTGGGTATGCAGTTACAGTTGCATGGCTATACTCAATCCCGACTCTTGCGTCCTCGTTCGCGCACTCTGGGCAACGTGAGCAACCCATGTGCGAGATGCGGTAACCAATCCGAGTGGAGCCTTGGGTCACGGCAGAAAGAGAGGGAGCTTCGGTGGGGCCACTCTGACTTATTCGGTTTAAGGGCTCACTGAAGTCTGCAGCGTCTGTTCACCAGTAGGTGCGGCTGCAAGCGGGTGTCTGCTTGGAGCAAGCGGC
>NW_016162353.1:28020-36644 GCF_001687245.7 Rhagoletis zephyria | reverse complement strand
CCCCCACTGCGATGGAAAGATCAGGTGGAGAAGGACTTGGCTTCACTTGGCGTTTCCAATTGGCGTCAGTTGGCACAGAGGAGAAACGACTGGCGTGCTTTGCTGAACTCGGCCAAAATCGCTTAGGCGGTTACAGCGCCAAAAAAGAAGAAGAAGATTTATGTATATATGAAATATATTAGCCGTTAAGTATGCACTACGACTCTGGCCACACGGGTTGCGCATATACTAATTTTCCATGACTTTTTTGCATAGATCGGGCTTTATGTATATCATTTATATTTAATGCTTATAATTTCGTTCTTCAACTCTGGAATCGTCTTGGGCTTGTTAACTTAAACCATATGGTATACTTTTCACGTCCCAGAGAAAGAAGTCCAATGGCGTCAAATCGCAATATCTCGGCGGCCATTATTTCATGAGCTGTGTGGCAAGTGGCACCGTCCTGTTGAAACCACATTCCGTTCAAGTCCTTGTCATCTAATTCAGGCCATAAAAAGTTCTTTTACAAGATCACGACAACATCCGTTCACCGTTATCGTTTTCGTAGAAGCTCGCGCTGATGACTCCGCCAGCGCAAAAACCACACCAAACAACGTTTTGCACCGACCTAGTTGACCGAAAAAATCACGCAATGCACGAAATGCACTTCTTTCACAACGACCATTTTCGTAAAATTTTTGGATCACGTTTACGTGCTGTTCAACTGAGTATCGTTCAATGACTAAGTTTGCCAAAGCCTGTAGTACTAATTTTCCTGATAAAAATAAAATTAAAACATTAACATATCAAAAAATTTTGCTGCCAAAGAACTGCATTACCCTTGAATCACCCTATACATATATGCAAGCATAGACATAATAAGCTATGAAGCCATTTTTGATCAGATAAAATTCACTGGAAAAGCGACGGTAGTGATTGGCAATTGGCAGTTACATGAGATATATGTACGGCAAATCATTGATTTCTCTGGTTTGAGAATTGAAGGAGTAAATACATATACCTTATGAGTATAAATATACGAAGACAACTTTCTTCATCTTCTTTGATTGAGAAAAAGATTTGTAATATTCGAAGCTTTATGGCTATGTGGAGTTTCGAATTTTTTTTTATCTTTGAGGTAATTTTTTCACGAATCGTCATTTTCAATCAAAGTGGTGTAATCGATGCAGGATCGGATTAAAAGAGAATTACGCCACCAGATTCCGCCTAATGCTCCTCTTTTTCTGGGCTAATGATAGTGAACCCACGCCGACACTAGTGGGTGATTGACAGCAAGCTGCTTCCTGACGCACACCCTTTGCAAGCGAATAGCTCGCTTCCAACTCTGGAAAAAAGTGAATTGGCACTGACTGCCCCTTTTCCTTGGTCCCGAAATTTTTAAAATTTTTTAATTTGGTTGACGTGTTTATAGTCTACGAAGAATATGTATGAAGCTTGATGGCCCGCAGTTTTGAATATTTCATTAGTGAGTTGGAAAGATTGACACCAAAGAAGTGTTACATTTGCTGCCAAAAAAACAAAAAAAAAAATATTTACCTGTCATACACAATAATCAATTTCTGTTCATTCCCTCGCCAGTTATCACCGTTTTGAAGATTCTAATCAAAGTTCACAAGAAAACTGTATTGTTGTAATACTCGTATCTATGCCTAATTAGCAATATATGGCAAGAAAGCAATGAAAAATAGATTGAGAAGACCATGAAATGTCATCTTATCACGAAACACAACCTATCGGCAGTAACTTATTGCTGCAAACTGTACAGCATAATTAAATACATAAATATTTACCAACATAGAACGCAAAAAAATATATATATCAAGTTGGAAATAAAAAAGTAGAAAAAAGCTCAAATGAAAAAAAAAAAATTAAAACAAAGAGAAATTGTAACATTAATTAGTTAGACACAGCGACAACTGTCATTGTCAGAAAGCCGCAGAATATGAGAAATACTTATTGCGAATGCCAAAAGCGAGCGTGCATTGAAGTTGCTACGAGTCTTAGCGGCTTTTTTACTCCATACTATAAATGTAGGCTCGTTATAAAGGCATTAATATACATAGATATGTACATATGTAGAGATCTTTCATGCACTCGCCAATATGTACTATGTGCATATGTACTTACGTAAGTGCATAAATGGTAGAGTTGAAGCTTAGGCTTGCACTAGGCGAGCAGATTGCACTTGTAAGATACCTAATTTGGTAAGATGGCGGTAATGTGACCAGAGTAGCTTCCAGTCATTACAACAATAACAATAAGCTGGTTTAATTCACACAATTTTATAATGGCCATAAACAACAAAAAAAAACAAAGCTGGCCATACACTTACTTTGGCTGAGTTTTGAAGTGATAAGTGGGTGGAGCAAGACTTGGAATTTATGTGACAAGCCAATTGGCGACTGTAGCAGTTAAGTTAAGGCAGCTAAAGTGAATTAAGTAGCCGAAGGAAATTAGTGCAAAACAAAAACAAGCTGAAAAGAAGTGTAAAGGAGCGTCGATGCACTAATTGTTTATGACATAAGTTGGCCATGTAGCATGACGCAAAAAGAAGTGCGCGCCCTTGGAGGAAAGAAAAACTAAAAACAACTACATATGTGACTTGTTCAAAAGCTTGTCCACCAACTAGCCAGCGTCGTTCATGGTGATGGCAATGAGACAGGAATGCAATTTTGCAACACACATGGCTTGTGTGGCCACACGATGAATGCGAAAGGTTTTTTTTTGTAAATAGTTAAATATTTGTGTATAAATATACATGCTTTTAATTGTAAGAGCACAAAGTTTTAAAGGATCGTCAACAGAGGACACCAGTCGTTTTAAAGCATACCGCCCAATAAACACTAAAAAAATATTTCTCCAACCTTGGAGAAATTCATAGTTCTCAAGTTGATATCCAATATCATTCTCCAACTCATCTTTAACCGACGCACAGATACGTAAAAAGTGATAGAGAAACGAATATTTAATTATCAAGTGAAAAACTATATAGCTTTAGTTAAAGAGAAAAATTACCAACAAAAAGTAAATGATCTTCAAAATATCCTCAAATAATCTTGAAAGAAAATAAAACGCCAAGTGAATCAAGTGGCAAAATTACTGTCGGACAGTGCACTGTGAAGTGAATTAATGTAATACGATTTTGCTTACCTACTTAATACAAAAGGATTAATAAAATGAAAAATTAATATTTAAATTCATCTATGTATGTCGTTTCAATCAAAAGGGTATAAGGTATTTTACTATTTCAATTTCAGTATTTCAATGATATGTTTGAGACCAATTGGAGAATTATATTGGACTTCAAGTTGAGAACTAGCCATGGGCGTAGCCAGGTAGGGGCAGGGGGGTGCTCAAGCCCCCCCCTAACTTTCAAATATTCCTTATATATATATAAAATAGTACCCTGAAATGCCAGCTTAATAGGGTCGAGCCTTCCACCAAGACAATACTCGGCCGCATGTCGCACAAGTTGTCAAAACTTATATCGATGGTACCGCATGGGAAGTCCTAACCCATCTGCCTTACAGCCCAGACCTTACAGCATCAGACTACCATTTATTCCGGTCGATGCAGAACGCACTTACAGGAGTATGCTTCATTCACTTTCAGTTGGAGAAATCAAAAATTTACTTGATGTTTTTTCGGTTACCACAGACGAGAAGTTTTATTGGCGCGGAATCAATGCATTGGCCGAAAAGTGGGAAAAAGTCTTAGCTAGCGATGGGAAAACGATTCCGCTTGATAATAATATCGATAAATTAGACGCAATGGATCGATCCTTGGCCCATACAACATCTAAATTAGTAAACGTTTTTTCTAACAGCGGTCCCCCCCTCAGAAGGTAATGGCATATCTCCGAGTGTTTTACGGATATGAAAAAGCTTCTCGTTAAACACCTTTTGCCGTTCGGAGTCTTGGTCCTTCCATTCGTCAAGATGCACACCACAAATTGGTGGAGCAACAGCATAAGCGTAAGCACCAAAATATTACTATTATTATTATCTTTATTATTATAAATTTTTTTTATTATAATAAAAAATTAGATCCTAAATTTTACTCCCTCCACTCCTTTTATCAGCAATTCCACTAGAAAATAGAAAGTGTCCAAATAAATTTCTTTTTCAAAATCAACATAGTCCTTGCAAACACGCATACTAAAGAACTAGGGATCCTGAAAAGACCCGACAGGTCCATCGCGAACAGCTGCAAAGAATATCTCAACTTGCTAGTCGAAGTGTATTTTCCTGGTTGCTTACCACTGAGCACAACCCGAACCATCCAAGAAGAGATAGGAGATAGGATGTTCGAAGTACCTATATCAGATGGCATCCTCTCAGCTCACCTCCAAGAGAAACTTCTGTTAGTTATCATTGACGAAAAGCTCTCGAAAATATTCACACCCACTAAAGCTGTTTAAAGGTCTGAGCTTCTTTCTGGAGCTGCCAGAAACTAATGAAGAGAAACAGTGGCATCAGACTCAAACTACCATGGTATCTCCAGCTCGTCTGGTGGAAGAAAACAGAAGTAAAGTCTACGCAGGCTAAGTTCAGTAAACTACAACGACTAGCTTGCTTGGGCGTCACTGACGTGATGGGAACAACTCCAGCCGCGGCTCTCAAGGCGCTTCTAGACCTGTTTCCTCTATGCATGGCATACGTAATTTCAAGGTTTCTTCCCCAATAGAACCAACTATTTTATCCACTTCTCCCGCAAAGTTTTCGGCTGGTAGCTCCAAACATTAATTGCAAAACAACTTTTCGAGCTATTTACATATTTTGATCAATCCGCTATAATAATGCTTACCACTACTATTGCTGACGGTCAGTTCAGGTAATTTATCGCGGTATTGCGACTGCCTTTCGACACTTCAAAAGCAAAAATTCAACGACTCGACCGGACAAGTCTTGATGGCTCCAATTTCTGCACTGGCACGCCAATGTCGCATACTCTTCACAAGTCGAAAGTTTACAGTGCGCCAAACAGATAGCTGAATTCCAGTCTAGCAGCCATCCAGAAGCAGCAGCACGCTACGACAAGCAACGATGCAAGCAAAACGTGCAACTACAAGTCAGTTATTCTAGATGTACGTTATGCCAACAATTGCACGATACCCATCCACATCATCCACAAATTCAGTGATAGGCCATTATGATTATACATACTTATACATACTTACTATGTATTAGCGCCAGCTCACGACTAGGCAAATGCAACTAGAATTTATTTAAGTGCAACTATGTATGTGTGTACAAATATACATACATACGTATGTAGTATATTTAAGTAACACTTATGCACATGCTCATGCATGCACAGAGTAGGTACCAGTGTTGCCACCGAAAAATTTTTTTTCCTACCAAAAGCAACCATAACCTACCAACAATTTGTTTGTAAGAAGATCTCTTGTGCTAAACCCTAATTGTAATCACCCCAACCTTAGGATATTTAAGAAGCTAAGCACTTTGGAAGGTGCCATGTTACACATTTTTGTTCCCCAAAGGTGTATCAGTCTGCTATTGATTATACGTGGGCAGTCACATAGAATATGCTCTGGGGTTTCCTCCACCAACCCCGAAAACCTGCAGTCCCTCTTTACAAAAAGCCCACTTTATTCAAATGTTACCTTAACTTGCAGTGGCCTGTCAGGCAGGTTCCTCTTGGAAAGAGTTATGGATTTCTGTGATTGTTTGCCTTATTATTATTGCCTTTTATTTCCCCTAGTGGGCAGCAATCTGAGATTCCTCCCAACTCCTACAGATATACCTCAGACAGGGTCGTTACCATGCATGTGCATTTTAGCCTCCACGCTTTGCGACACAGTCAGACCTTTCGTTGCCTTCAAAACCTTCAGGTGCCGCTGTCCACAACCCTTGGTGCCGTTTTAGAAGAGTCTAAGGCTTTTAACGTTGCCCATTTGTTCTTCTACGAAGACATTCGCGAACATATATTTCGATTTCGAAGACTTGCTCCTCGAATCACAACTATACTACGAGTATAAGGTTCCTCAGTACGATGTGTTTACTTATTATTGTCTTAATTATTCACCTGCAGACAAGCACGACATTTCTGTCCCTGCCCAGGTTGGTTTAGTCAAGTTGACTTTCCTTTTTTTGGTAAATGGGACATTGGTGGACTTCGGTGGATTTATTTACAAGCATTTTCAGAACACCAGTCTTCAGTACAACTTTGGAGTTCAGTTCAATTTAAATTAGCTTGCAGGCACATAGTAAAGTATATATGGATGTTCATATTGTATATTGGCCATAATACATTTAGGTACTGTTGGTACTTACGAATCAGTTATTTTTACATGTTTGTGATTGCTAAAAGGTTGCTAAAATATTTCGATACATATTTTCCAATCTACATAGCCTACCAACCTACCAAATGGAAAAAAACTACTAGGAAAAGCGCATGTGTGGCAGCACTGGTAGGTACTTACTACGTCTGCCCGTCCTCCCACTGGCACTATAAATCAAAGCTCATCAACATCGCTAAGAAATTGTGGTGGCGGCGGTTAGTGTTGTTGTATTAGTATTTCTAAAAATATCCTATTAAACAAAGCGAGGTAAAACAATACAAAGTAACCAGAGAAAACAATAAGAATAGCGCAAAAAAACAATAAAACTGCGCTTTAGTAGAGATCTTTGAGACATTGAGGGAAGTACGAAATAATAAACTTGCCAGCGAAATGGAAAAAAAAGCGTTGTAATAACCGCAAGCATGCCAACATCAGCAGCAGAAAAGAATACGTATATATGTATGTATGCCTAGGGCAAGTAACGTTAACGCCAGTAACAACATCAGTCACAAAAGCAGAAGCAGACACCTACTTAAAGCTAAACCTATAGCTGGGGCAACGTGCTGGCTGGTCTGTACAAATGGAAATGATGTGGTTAGCGGTTTAATAAACATCCGTACATACATACACATATACATATTAAAGTTTTTGCTTTTTATCTGCTAGATTTTTCATCGATGTTCCTATGTACATTTGTTCCATATTCGTCCATTCTCTTACCGAATTAAAAGTTATAAGCACACATCCAGGTGGCGGTGCACCGCAAGCGTTAGACTAGAAAAAATAAAACAGTACCTCAATCTCTTTTGATATATTAACGTACATACACATACCTACATACATATCTACCCACGTAAATGTTTACTACACGCCTGGTGTATACTCATCTTGCAGAAAAATATTAGGTTGCATCACCAAAAAAACGGTTCTCAGAAAAACATAAACAGCTGGACCGATTTGAAAGTAAAAACAAATCTCTGCGGACTGAATTAATAATAAATAAATTAAATCTTTTTAGCTTAAACTATTAAAGTATTTTTAAAAACTTTGTTTATTNTTTGATATACTAACGTACATACACATACCTACATACATATCTACCCACGTAAATGTTTACTACACGCCTGGTGTATACTCATCTTGCTGAAAAATATTAGGTTGCATCACTAAAAAAAAGTTGCGGTTCTCGGGGAAAAACATAAACAGCTGGACCGATTTCAAAGTAAAAACAAATCTCTGCGGACTGAATTAATAATAAATAAATTAAATCTTTTTAGCTTAAACTATTAAAGTATTTTTAAAAACTTTGTTTATTAATAAAAAAAAACTTGGAATTATTTTCCCGTGAAATTTAGTCTTTTTGCGAAATATTTTGGCGGAAGTCTTAGAATATAATAAATTGTATATTTCCGATGAAAAATCAGTACCGATTTTTTTTTATCCTTTTTGTATGGAGAGTGATGTACCCTAATGTTACATATGTATTTACATTTATGCGTATGTAAATTTTTGTTTATATATATAATGTATGTATGTATGTGGAGTAAAAGGTAGTAATTCTTGGCGAGATAGTTAAGTTGTATACAATTAAATAGAAGCCCCGTAGCTTCAAACTGACCACAGCAAGAGGTCATTGCTGCTTTTTCATCTTCTCCAACAACAAATACTCATATTTCCGTTAACGAAGCGATAATGGACAAATGGAATCAAACACCAAAGACAAACAAAAAAAAAGAGTAGAATAAGCAATTAAGTGTAGTGGAGTTACATACTTTTGGCCAGAAAGAAAACGTACAGAGATGAGGGCGAAATGAGTTCAACGACGATGATTCATCATGGTTTTAGGTGAGTGTACTACAACTCTGTTTTCGATACGAAGGTGTGATTACATATTCCATTTGGTCTAGAATTTTCACAGATAAATTGTTTCAAAATGATAAATTGTTAAATATTTCAGCTAATAGCTCAGAAATGGGGGAGCTTTAGTGGAGTTTTCGACGTCACCTCTCAAGGGTTGCGATGCACGAGGTAAGGTAGTGAAAGCATATGTAGGACCATGCCAGCGCCTACTACAGCTGCAATGGACAGGAGCAAAAACTCGGTGTTGGATTTGTGGTGGGAGAAAGGCTGTGGAGCCTCGTACTCACTGTCCGCTGCGACTGAGTAGTTAGAAGGGCGTAATACCATTCCGTAGTACATGTGTTTGATCCATGGTCCGATTAACATGCAAATTAGAAACAAAAAAGTGTTTGTAATAACGGTCGCCCATCGACGGCAGGCAATGGTAAGCCTCCGAGTGTATTTCTACATTGAAAAA
>NW_016162353.1:0-23538 GCF_001687245.7 Rhagoletis zephyria | reverse complement strand
AAAATTTTATGTAAATAAAATGTAATTGATGATACTTTAAAAAGTTTATTTATTTATTTCATAATGTAAATAAAACTTACATAAATGTATTTTAAAGAGCGAATTTTCAGTATTTGCTGATGATATATATTTAGAAGTATAAACCCTTTCCCCCCAAAAATATATTCCTGCGTGCGCCCCTGGCACTTAGTATTTATTATTTGTAAAAAATATATTTTTACTTTCAAAATGTTTGTAATTTTAAACATTTCATGTGTATATTTTAAACAACTCATGTTCAAAATCAAATCTTGAACATCTTGTGCGTATACTTGAACAGATTCTGGTTGAAAAATAAACACTTTTCAGTAGTAGTTTTACATGCACTTTTTAGAGTGTTGTTTGAATACGCATTTGCATTATGTAACTTCAAAATTAGACTTTCTTCTCTTACAAAAAAATAAAAATGGTTTGTTCAGGAATAGATATTCTGCCAAAATATATTATTATTAAATTAATATTATGCCAAGAGTATCAATAAGAGTTCTATCAATCCCCGTAATTTCGATTTGATTTTTTTTTTGTTCTATCAATACCCGTAATTTCGTTTTGATTTTTGTTTTTTTTTTGTTACACAAGATTTTTATATATTAGTGAATAGTTTTTGTCTTTGTAAAATTAAAAAATTTAGATGTTTTAAAAAAATGCTAAACTTTTCCTACTAATTGTTAGGCCTCTTAACGAAGTATCACAATGAAAAATAGAAATTCGCCTACCTTCTGTTCATATACATACCATATGTTTCTAATTTTGTCAAAATTTGTCAAAATTTAGGGTTTCCGCCAAAAAAAAAAAACTGTTATTACTTCCAATTTTTTTGTGTGATTTGATAAAATACGTCACACATGCTTTTATGTGTGCACATGTATGTATGTTTGTTAGAAAGCTATAAAGCAATAATAACAAATTCCAAAAATCGTTTAAGAGCTTCACAGCTGGCTTTAAACAATCATCAACCGCGATTATAAATATAAGTGTCAAATAACTATAATTAAAGCATAATAATTCCCGCTCAAATGCGAGCATGCGAACGAATTGTCAGCGTGTCGATTGTGCAAGTGAATGCGCTTTTGAATATGCGCATGCGCATGCATTCAAACATACCAAAACAGATATTTATGTATGTACTTGCAACATTATAAAAGAGAGTTCGCAGTTATATGCTGACGAAGCTGAAAAGTTAGCTAAAACGCAAAAACGTGGGAGGCAATCAACTTTATCAGAGCAGCAGACAAGACGTGTCTATCATTGAGATCATTGAATGGGATTGCTATACCCCACCCTCAACCAAACAACAACACACGTACATTCCATGGTGCAAGGTGTCAATGCAAATTATTACAGCCGTTTGACATGTCTAATGGCATTTGAAGAAGCGCGGTAAGCAGCAGTTAGCAGCAACAACAATGCCAACGACAACGACAATAACTACCACGAGACAGCGAAAATAGTCATTGTTGCCTGCTCTACTAACTGACTGAGCGCTATTTTGTGAGTAAATGCCACCGAACCGGTAGAATGACTGACTGGCTAGCTTGGTTGATCGGTATGTGTTGGCAGGTTGTTGGGTAGGCTGGTTGACTGCTCTTTTTAATTACACACCAGCATACTCGAAGCCAGTTTGGCACACGACACACAACACACAACACACAAATGAGCAGTCGCCAGCCAGCCAGCTAGCCAGCTAGCTAGCCAGCTATGCTCCAGCGAGTGCAAGCGTATTCGAATTGCATGCTTTCCACATTTTCCAGTTTCTCTGTACGACTATCTTGTCAACTCACCTTTCAATTGACAAATATGATTTTTCCAGCACATTGCAACGGTCTCTGGTCTCTGGCACTGGCATTGGCTCTGCTTTGTGCCAACACCAACGAACTTTTGCGATTGCAGCAGCATTTATTTGATCTCGTTGCTGGTTGTTGGCCGTTGGCGGTTGCATGCCATGGCTGAGATGCTTTTTTCAAACTTTTTATGAGGCCACATGTTTGCTTATGAATACATATGTATGTGAGTATGTGTTTACATTGTGCCGTTAGCCGTCTCATGCCATTGCTGGCTGCATGTGCGCGTCGCCATCTTAACCCACCTCTCCCTGCCTAAAGTCGGCGTGGTGCACGCATTAATGTCAGAAAGAAAGTATTTTTCTCGACTTGACTTGACTTGACGACGAACTCGTACTTTCATCATTCACATCACCAATGTTCAGTTTGTTCGTCGTTGGTGTTATTGTTGTTGTTATTGCTATTGCTGTTACTCAGCATCATTACATTGCATTGGCCGCGACCAAAGCTGCTGTTGTTGCTACCTACAGTTGTTGTTCTTGTTTTTTTTTGTCGTTGCAGTTATTTATTATATTTTTTAACTGTGTCAAAGCAGCAAATGCAAGAGTAACAAATGCAAAAGGAGTAGAAATAAAAGAAAAATGTGCAAGCAGCAACAGTGATTGAAAATAATAAACTCGCTTACATATGTGCATTAGGGTAGTCCTAATTTTTTCCCCCAGTCAACCTCCAGCACTGAAGAATATTGAAAATAAGAAGAGCCGTTTTTTTTCTATTCTATTCATTTTACCGTGCCGTCGCACAGTGGTAAAGTAAGTACTGTTCAAAAAAGTTCAAAGCATTTCTTTTAAGCGATTTGTTTACATTTTTTTTATTCGAAAGCTGAAGAGATTTAGAAGAGATTTGTCGAGCCCGATTTTTGAATTTTCATTTGTTTATATTAAATTTGTTAGTGCAAAGAAAGTATAATTTTTGAAGAAAATCGATTCTCCTGCTCCTGTTAATGAATATACTTAATGAAAACTAGTTGACAAAAATTAAAAAAATTATACAAAAAAATTTTAAGTGTTATAAAAAAAATCACCAAAAACATTTTTTTTCATTTTTAGAAAAATTTTAGGGATGCAGTTTAAGTAGCTAAGAATTCACGATAATTCGTAATATTTTTTTTTTGAACGACAAAAGAATTTTTAAAATTTGATTTTTTTGTGTATTTTTTGCACCACCCTAATGTGCATACGCACAAACACATACGGTACTGTATCGCCAGGAGTACTTCGTGTGCTGCAGTTAGTAGATTCAATACTTAGATATGCACATATGTATGTATGTATGCATGTATGCATTCACGCTATTCCACACAGCCATTCACACTCCAACACGCCTATTTCAAGTTGCTGTTAGGTGTAGTTTTCCAAGCGATTGGCTCAAGAAATGATGGATGAAAGGTTGCAGAAATGAGATTTTTTCCATGACATGAATTTCATGCATAACCTTTTGAGACTGTATACAATATTGTTACCATTAAGCAATTAGTGGTGCTTACCTATTTACATACATACAAATATAGTCGCTTTAACTCCTCTAGCTCCATCGATCGACTTGTGATTTGTAAGTTGATGACTAGTGGGATTATTGTTAGATTATTAGGTAAATATACATAGGATTCCTGTCTTTATTGCCTAGGCTATTTAATGAATTCCAAAAAGACGAATTCCTAACATGAAGATTTCAGAAAATATTAAACAAATTTTGTTAAACGCATATCTTCAAATTTATTAACAACTTGTATTTAGTTAACTCTTTAAACCACTTTAGTAGCATCTGTGGAAAATCATCCGGCAGGGGCAGTGGGATTCTGGAGACCCCAACCATAGCCAAAGTCTCCAGCCTCATGGACCAGGAGCGCATCCTGCGGCAGAGTGGGGAGGTAATGTCATTCCTCTCTTATTTAGAGTCGGAAGAGGACCAATCTCTTGCAGGGTATGTGGGTCGAGAAGCAGCTCGCTCCCAACGACTCTCCAATGATGGAGTTGGTCCTCTTTCACAAACCCAGAAGAAGAGGAGAAAGAGAAACGCTAGCGCATTAGACTCGGCAGATGACTTCTGCGGAAATTAAACACTGCAAGATCCATCTGATCCGAGCCGTCATTGCCTCCGGCTCTGTAGCCAATGCGCGTTCATAAGAGAGGGATGGAACAATTGTGGTGATGTGCCGCTCCCAAGCTAACTGAGATTGGCTCAATTGGCTGGGATTGGAGCAAAGAATAGCGCACACAGGGGAAACAGACTTCTCTGTTTACAGTGCCAATTACGAATGAGAGAACGAATTACGAACCGTAGGAACATAGTATAATTTGCTCTGCGAAGAGGGCCTCTTTTAAATAATACTGCAGCCGGATTGAAACCTTGAGTCAAACGGCTAGGCTGGTAAAAGTTCTGACCAAGCTGCGTTCACTCAAGAGACCTAATGGCTCTTTAACGGAGACTAGGACTGAGACACTCTCTGTTCTTCTGGAGACTCACTTTCCTGGGAATCAGGTGATGGTTACGCATTCCTCTCCCTCGACTGGTGAGAGAGGGTCTACGAGAAGCACAGTGTCAAGGTGCAACTGCTTTGTTGCCAGAACTGTGGCTAATGAGGATGCCCTAAGATATGCTATTGGGTCTTTTGACAGTCTCAAATCGCCCGGTCCGGAGGGCATTCTACCTATTGTACTTAAAGAAGGTGTTGAGCTTTAGTTGGCGGCCTTAAAAAAGATTTTCACAGCATCGCTTGCACTTGCCTACATACCACAACCTTGGAAGCTGGTTGATGTCGCCTTTGTTCTTGGTAAGGATGACACAAAAACCTGGGTAGAAAAGGTCAGGACTTTCTGCGATGTTAAACAAAAAGATGCACTTGCATAAATATCCGAACTTTAGTCATAATCCAAAAAATCGAAAACGGCTTTAGAGTTTTGAATTTACATATACTCACTTAGTAAAATGAATACATACATACATATTTTGTTGTAGTGAGCTACTAGTACAGCCACGAAATTTTTAACTAAATCGATTTTGTATTATTTTGAATTATGACACTCTTGCAGCATAATTTTGTTCACTCACAGCAACCCATTTATTCTCACATAAGTCAATTAACGAATTGGCAAATACATACGTTTTTTTTACCATTTGAATTTTTTTTTTTTAATTTTTCCTTTTCACAACTAACTAAAACCGATAAACATACTACGTATTTAATTTCTTCACACCATTTTTTTTTCAAACTCATTAACAGTCATTTTGCAAACCAATTTACACACAACCTGTTAACTGTTTGCCACATAATTTGCACGCCAGCCTCAATTTTGCTAAATGGTAAGCTTATGCAAATTGAATTTCATCAATCAAAGTATTTTGACAGAATACAAGAGCAGGGTATAATTATTCGTAAGATACCACTAGTTACGGTAAATAACTCTGTTTTTTTTTTTAATTATTTGGTGATAAATACCTAAGTATTTTATTAAATTTCGAATACAAAAGAAATGCGCACAAAATGATGAACAAAGCAATTTTGGTCAACCGTTAAAATTGGTGCGTGAGTTTTTATGGCGAACTATTTACATACATATATCTGTGAAGAATGAATGCGTGGTGTCTCGATGATCGCTGCTCTTTTCATTCAAATTCCCACATTCTCTTTATATGACTCGAAAATTAACTAACGAAAATTTGTGTTTAATGAGGCAACGGAAGCCTGACTGCCAATGTGGTGATAAATGAGTTTCGGAGATAGCGTTTTGTAGGAGATCGAAAGCAAAGATATATAAGTAACTACTACATTATCTCTAAACAAAATTGAATTGTGCATCAGAACTGATATTAATTAGAGAACGATAACCAGTATGTATGTATGTATGTATGTATGTATGCCATGATGAAGATGCTTCAGTTTGATTTTGTACACCAAACGCAATGCCGCCAAATTCATTTGGAGGCACACTACTTACTTGCTGCCAAAGGCTGTTATCGACATACATATTTATTTGCTGGAGCATCCAACGTAATAATTGAATAAATATGCAAAAGAAACGGAACACGTAAGCATAATTATTGGTGTGTGTGTGCGTGCTTGCGCCAACCAATTAAGCACTCTGTTTATAATTTAAGAGAGTATAGTTTCAATAAGCGTTTTAAACGAATTGATTGCTCGAACGAATGCTTTAATTGCTGGATGCTAAGTTTATTGTGCCGTTGTTTGGAATACGCGCCTCACACTATGCTTCTTACCCTCTTGACTATGTATTATGAATTTTATTCTACTTATAAGTTTACTGTATGCATACTAGGGTGGTCCAAAAACAGTTAAGTCGGAATTGTAATGCTCTCACCCCCTAGGATTGTTCTAAATCGAAAAAAGTGTACCCCTTTTTTATTTTGAAATCAAAAAGTTAATTTTTCCTCATATAAAATACATGGAAAACTTTGGGTGCTTTGAGCGACCCCCCAAATATTTTTTGATTTCAAAATAAACAAGTAATTTTTAGCAAAAAAAAACCGACTTCAACTCCCATATAAAAAAATATATATATATTTATCTCATGATCCACTGATCGGATCTCAACCAGATTAGTATGGGACCACCTCTGAGACACTACCTTTCCGATGCAAAAAGAATTATCGAAATCGGTTGACGTGGTCCAAAGTTATGCGGTAACATACATAAAAAAAAAAAAAATATTCCGACGAACTGATAACCTCCTCCTTTTTTGGAAGTTGGTTAAAAATAGGGATATATATATATTTTTTTTTTGGTATAGAACAATCCTAGGGGGTGAGCGCATAAAAATTAAATTCCGACTTTACTTTTTCACATGCGTTTTGGACCACCCTAATGTATACTCTTACATACATATGTATAGTTTAATGATGCTCAAGCATGACAATAAGGTCAAAATAAATGCAATCGACATGATTTACATTCACCAGGTTTGCCTGTTTAGCGGGATTTTGCAATAGACATTGCCAACGCTGCCAGCATGTTGAGTTGAAAGCGTGAATAAAGCTATGTTTATCAGCCATTTGCAAATCCTAGTTATTGCAGTTTTTATATATGTATGAGATGCATTCGCTTTGGCGCCTAGTGGGCTATTTTTCATAAACATCGCCACACCATTTTCCATCGAAACATTCAACTAGTCGGGCAGGCCAATCGAGGCGCAGCTAATAATTTGATGCACATCATTTAGCGCAAATCCCAAAACTTCTTCGTAGTACGTAAAAAAGTGCATACATTAAATTTATTATACACACCTATATGCTTGACTATGGGGTCAAATTGAGGAATGGGCTTTTAATCCAACTAAACTCCAACGAGAATTATGTACGGAAGCATACTTAAGCCCACATCTACCGAGTAAACAGATTTCTGCGTTCGTAATGCTCTACTATAAGGCTCCTTTTCGGTTCTATACCGATACGGATACAAGATCCCAAGACAGGCGGCAGGGTATGACGATGGACGAGCGCTGCAGTATACTGCGCGAAATTTGAACTTATAAACTGCCGAAGTATTATAGCCATTTCCACGCGCAGAGATCTTACCAATAAAAGAAGTGTTTGATTATAGAAGAATGAATGACCGCATTGACAGACAGGCTGCTATAAAGGCATCAATATGGCACAGTACTTCCTCAGGAAGAGTGGTAGGGAGCACGGCAGCCATAGCAGTACGAAGGCACGCCTGCTGATTCCATTACGGCTGCGGCTCTGTCTCCTGATGGTTAAAAAACCCAAAAAATTTAACTTTCTTTATGTAGTTGAGCATTATGATTAAATTTCTTCTTTTATAAGAAAAACTTTTCTCTTCAGCGCATTCAGGGTACAAAAACCAAGTTTGTCGTTTTGATGGCATTTAACACTAAAACGCCTACCGGCGAACTGCTTTTTCTAACAACATTCACTATAACTATTATGGCAATTTTTCAAAGCAGCGGGATATGCATTTTACCTGCAGCGCATTGCGCTGAAAAGCAATGGAAAAAGCGTGACTTCGCAAGGATGGTTTATTTAGCAAAAATGCTGCAAATATTTATTTGTGTAGAAGCAATGCCCAAAAAGGAGCAAAATTGAGGCTGAAAGCTTTTTGGCAAATTACAAGTTAGTGAATTTACTGTTGGGCGTTTCTTTTGACCACAATTGGAAGTAGCCAAAGTGGATAGTAAGTAAGTAATAATAATGGGAGTATTGAAACTAAAGTATGGATGCGCGTCCACTTAACGGCCTTTCCTTTTTGTTACGGGCAACTACCTACATATGCAAAACAAGAGAAAAGGTTGTGGCTTTCCTTACCGTGGTTATATGAAAAATATTAAATACATATTTACATTGAACTTTGATGGACTTGGGTGAGTCTAAGACATTGGGCCTCATGCATAAAAATACAAGAAGCCGTAACTAAGTAAAAATCCAAAATTCCCTTTTCGATTTATTATGATGCATTTCATCGAACTATTGTCCGATATATAAATGTTAAATATTGAAAAGCATTGCTTTTATGTAACTTACGATATCTTTTCGACTCAAACTCTTGCATAACCGAAGCGCCTATTAATCAAAATTATATATTTTCTAGATAAAACTTTCATTTTCTCTTTTCTATTTTCAACTTTTTTATTATTACTTGCATACGCATCCATACATACATACCTACAGAGTATGTATGCAACATGGGAAGTGCATTTTTTTGAACTATTACGCCCACCCTTGCCCATAAGTCAAACACAAAAAGGCTTATTTTATGTTTTTTTTTAAGTCATTTCATTTTAAGGTAAGTACACACGCACATCATTTTAGAATTTATATTCACCCATTTTTATTTTTTTTATTTTTATTTTTTAGTCTTTTTGTTCTATTATACGCCGCCAAGTGCAGGGTCTGATATGGCATTCCATGATTGTTTGTGGTCGCATTGAGTTAGTGCAGCCGGCAAGACAAGCAGCGCGCATAGCAAGTGTAAGTAAGTACTCGGTCGTATATGTATTTTTAAACTACAGCAGATATGCACAATCCGGTTGCAGGCTAATAACCCCTTCATGCACAGCACTTTTATGTGCACACAGAGGATAAGCAAATGTTCAGTTTTTCAGTTTTGTTATTTATGTATGTATGTAAATACGTATGCATATATGTATATATTAGGGTGTATCACTCTACATATATACCAAAAAAAAAAAATCGGTACTGGTTTACGACATATATTTTAAGGCAACTGTTTAGAAATAAAATTAGTTCTTAAAAATATTTTTCCCAAAAAGTCACCTCAGATCATTTATGAGTTTAAGCTAACAAGATTTGCATCGAAGTACCAAAAAAATTTCATCAACGGAATGGAAATAATGTTATTTTTGGAGATACATACATATAATAATAATATTTTTCCGTAATAATTTGGCGAAATTCTTCAAATATACTACATTGTAAAATTCCGATAGAAAATAGTAACTTTTTTTTGGTGGGCACCCTAATGTACATACGTATGTAAATGAAAATCAACTAAAAATCTTTCGTCGCCACAAGCAGAAAATCGTAAATAAATGGAAAGGATTATTCATAATTTACAGATTGATAGCATGACCTTTTGATGCCATCACTTTTCAGCTGAGCCTCATTCAGGAGAAGATTTTATAGTGGTGAAAGTTTATCGTAGTGATTACTTGCTTTTTTTATTTACACTTTGTGATTTTTCTTACCTTTTAGCTTAAATTTTCGCAATCGAAGTATTTAAAGAGCTATGCTGAATTTTGCAAAACATTATTTCACAAGGCCCTTTTATTTAGCGTACCTACTAATTTGTTAAAACCTACATTTGAATTAACTTAACTTTTAGTACAAAAAAAGTGTAGTCGAAAATTAGTAATCTGACAATTCTTTGAATACTGGATAGTCGCAAGAAACGTAAAACTTGATTTGCGAGATTAAGGGAATTTTGGAATCGCGGATGACCTATATTCTTTCGAACTCAGAAGAATTTTCATTTTAGGGTCTCATGTACATATGTATATATTAAAATTACGCCCATGCACTGTGCGGCATGAGAGTTCCTCATATTCAAAGCTTTTTGAAGGAAACATACTAGAGGGGCAGTGCCCGTTCTGCGTTATCGTGAAGTGAAGTGAAGTGAAGTGAAGTGAAGTGAAGTGAAGTGAAGTGAAGTGAGGTGAAGTGAAGTGAAAAGTATAAAGTTAACACCGAAATAAATGCGGTGTAAAACTGTTATTTTTATCACTTCGCAATAATGCAGAACGGGAATTGACCCCCAGAGCCGATTTTATATGAACTCAATTTGCTGCCACTATAACCGATTCTTATTTGTAGATAATACAACTTAATTAACGGGCTCTCACTTAAAAATTCTCTTAACTGGATGTTGCTTATAATTTAACAGCCTAAATTTAACTTAACTTAATGCCACGTCGAAATCTATTTCATTTTGATTTCCTAAGTTCTAATTTCCGTTAAATTATGTTGCCATTATCAGGCTTTAATGGATTTCCGCGTTCAGGCCTATGTGTGTTTTATTTATCACAGCATTTTGTTAATGCTTTTGATGAACCAACAATTTACTTAAGGTGTGCAAACAATAAGCAAAAAAAAATGTGTATAAATACATACACACGTACGTATAGACGCACATAAATTATTTTCAAACCAACTCCTCAGTATTTATTATTGATTTTCAATTAAACTCGATCGCTGAATATACAAAAGCGAATATTGAATCAAGGGTGTGTTTCGACAACAAAGTCAGGACAAATTGAGAATCTAATTTATGTACATACCTACATACATCCCTGCAGAGCAACTTTCTAGTTATGAACTATGTTTGACACCTTAGTTTTAATATTTCATATCAATTGCGTATAATTAAATTTAATTCGACTTTTCAAAAAGGTGGCAACCCTCTTCAAAATATAGCTGCAAACCTTCTTCTTAGCGCGGCGAACCCTTTGACCGCCCATAATTTAATTTTTCATATAACTTGTGTATAATTTAAGTAGATTTGACTTTTCAAACGGGTGGCAATACTCTTTGCATTAATTCAACTTGAAAAATCTTTACCACCTCCAAGTGGACTCGAACCTGATTGGCTTTGATCAGCGGTAGGTAACTCATCAAGTTTTCAGGAGTTGACTCAATGGCTCCAACTCACTTTAACGAGTCAGCTAACACATTTGAATGTTACACTGCTTTGTACTATAACCGACTCTTTTTTATGTACCTTGCGATATCTTGGTTCAGACTGCCTTACTCAGTAAAGTGCCTAGAATTTTTCTTTTTTAATACCGCTGACTGACTCTTTTTTATGCTTAGAAAAGGAATTAGTCAGGGGGCGTCAACTGAATTACTGAGTTACATTTTACTCGGGAGGAGTGTCTGATTTGCCGATTTAGTGATCGAAGTCAACTCAATAGCTCGCTTAACGGAAAACTACTTGAAGCTTTCGAACTCGCATTTCGCCGTACTAGTTAATGAACTAGTTGCTTTCTACCAGTTCAACTGATATACTGTTTACTATCTGATTTACCGCAGGAATATTTTGTATGCACATACAAACAAACATCAGTATACAGTTGAAGGCACAGCACGAAGCAAAGAAGGAAAAAATGGCAAAGTACGCAGTCAATGAAATTGCAGAACGATAACTCACGCCCTCAACCAAGCATAGCAAGCAAAATGTAAAAGCAAAATACACTTCGGTGAAATATTCGTCAAAAGAGCCATGAATTGCATTGTACCACAAGTATGACTCAGGAACGACGACGACATCGATACCCAGCTACAGGATCAAGCGACCGAATGACTAAGCAACGTCGAGACAGTCGCACAGGAACGGCAGTGGAGAATTGGCAGTCAACAGTCGGCAGTCGGCAGTCGACTATGCCATTAACAAATACAATATGTGCAATAAATAAGACGAAGGGACGGACCCAAGCAATTGAGCGATACATGCGAGACACACGTTACAGCCACAGCTGTGGACAAAACAAACTAGAAATTCAATACAAATGTAAAAAGAAAGAAAAAATCCTACAGATTTACATGCATTTTGAACATATAAATACATTGCAAATTAAAGTTAGAAAAGCTCACAGAAACTGACGAAAAAGCAAAATGCGACGACTACTGTGTTGTGCTGCAGCAATTGCGCTGAGTGGCAAATTGGTGAGGTACCACAACTTCTACAGCAACCGGCAACCCGGCAACGCGACAACCCGCGAACAGACGTTGACAACCGGCAGACGGCTGTCAGGGGCCCTTCACACGCAGGCGCATTAAAACGCACAGACACACACGCATCTGCATACGCACACACAGGTAAATGCGAGACGGGCGGCGGCACTGGAATACATCCATCCATCTCCGTATGCAGCTCGTTCGACAACGTGACGATGTAAAAGGACAACCTACTGGGCGCCCAGCATGAACAACATAGCCGAGCCGAATGAAACCAAAGTCAACTTTTGAGTGCTGGAACACCCCATAACGAGCTCCGATACACCGCGAAATGCGAAATGCGAAGGAAACAAAGAACGAAAACCAATAAACAAGCGACAATATCTGCGATGTATGGAACAAATGAAGCTGCAAATGGTGGCGCTGGCCGCAGATGGATAGGTAGACATGGTAGACATACAAGCTGTAAGACACATACATACATATGTATGTAGGTACATACATACGAGTGCGTGCGCGACGAACCCCAGCTGAAATGTACATGGAGCCCGCGCTCTTCTCAGTGCGCCTAATTGCTGATGAATGATGGGAATGCAACAGAGAAATTTATATACAAATGCATTTGGGATAATGCAAAGAAATGCATAAATCCAATAGAAAATAGCAGAAAACTTGATTACTTAGAAGTTGGAGAAACACACAGCGAGTGACGATTTCATGCATTGCGAGTTTGCGGCCGCCTTCAAGTGGTGCGAAGCGCCGGCGTTGGAGCAAAACAAAACAATTTCAAGGGCAATCATTTCACATACATTTTCTGGGATAAACATGAGTATTTGCTAGATAAATATGTATGAGTGCTTTTGACGTATACTGGCATATCTGCATGTGGGCTAATCCTCTGGCATCAATAGGTATATCTTTGGGTGAGAGTGCGGAAGCTCTTACAAAGCAACTTGAATGGTTCAGCTGATGGATATCTATGCAGCACTCTTCGTTTGTGGATGTGAAATCCATTTCACGAGTGCTTGGAAAGATTGGAAATTTCATATTTTAAAATTCATAAATATTTTTATTAAAAAAAAAAACATAAACCAATTCGACAAAGAAAAAAATGCAAGTGCTCTTAGCTCGGCGCATTGAACTCTCAGGCTGTGTTTTTCTGTATTTGATGATGGGTGCTGTGCTCCCCACCAGTTCATTTGTAAAATACTTGCTTTACCACTTATGGATTTGGCAGACGTCAAAATGCTCGCACAGTAATACATATGTTTGTCCATATGTCTCGGAGTTAACGCATAAGTATCGACGCACCCGACTCGCTGACGTTTTCTTTTAGTGAACACTCTGACTTGTGGCGTCGTTTGTTCGATTGACGACTACCTGACTGGTAAGCAAAGCACATCCGGCCAATTAAACGGAAGCAAATAGCGACGTCATTTCTATTAGCATGGATTTAAATTAAAGGTAAGCCAGCAGAAGCTGACGCTCGAATGACGTTGACGCGTAAGTGTGATGACTCTGATATTTCGTAGTGGGCAAATGAACTCGTGCAAATGGATTACCCATCCTGACATATGTATACATACACCCACATGAACGCACGGTCAACGGATCTCACACTAATAAATAAGTTAGAATGCTTTTGATTTTTTGTTTTATTTCATTTTTTATGTTGAATAAATTATGTGCAGGCAGTTGGTGTAACACGCTTTTGGAACGTGCTTAAATAACGGCTTTTTAGTCATGAAGCAGCCAATTGAGAGCCCAATGACAAACTCCAGAAAACCTGCTTATACGAGTAGAGCAACAAGTAGACCACTGCAACTGTCGCGTAGAGTAAAAAAAGTAAAAATGTTAGTTGCTAGAACTACTTCCTAACTAAAAAATTCAATCCAGTTAAGTGCCCATAAAACCCCGGAAAAATTTTGCCCTAAACCAGAACCGCTTTTTTTTTTTGAGAGCAATCTAAGTAGTGCTGAACTTTCGAAAACAAAACGCTTCCTGAACTTTGTTTGGCTTGTTCAAGTCATGGGAAAACGGAAAACCAAGAGAGTCGGAGACGAGAATCAGGTCAGACCATGAATAGGCTAGGTTGAAGCTGCTGCCTGCATTCCATAGGGATGGCAGGAACATTTAAGAGTACTAGGTTCATTGTGGTGCCGATCCTTTCAAGGCGCGGCAGGCATTCAAAGAAGCAGTGGTAAAAGCAACATCCCCTATCCCTCGCCAAATCTGTACAGTGATCGTGCGACAGCTGCCGCATACTTTTTTTACCGGTTTCGGGTTAGGTTTTCTGTATACCATCTTTTATTAGCCTGTTCGATTAAATGGGCACTGAGCCAAATTTAAAGGAAGTTATCGGACGGAATTCCGGCAAAAAGTTGATGGCGGAAAAGGAGGGTCCCTTCTAGTCTAGATGTCTGACTACCAAGTAGTTAGTAAATGACAGCAGCGTCAGTTTTCTTAGTCGCCACGACCTATAAGTATTTGAAATATGCTACAATCGTCTACGAATCTTAAACATAAATTAGGCGAACTATCCTGATATGCGTGGGGAAAACCCCTTCTAAAAAGTATAACACAGGAAGGTTTAGTTTGAGATACTTAAGCCCTCGTCCACATTAAGTCTAACCTCTCTATATACACACATCCTATCTGGAATTTCCCAAAAACATGTCCGGCAGAATTTGAGTGACTTTTAAAGTTAAATTTTTTTATCCCTTAAGTCCTGTTTTCACTTTGCCTACTTCGATGCCATTTGTCGTGGAACCAGTGAAATACAATTATCAAAAGAGAACAAACAAAAAATATATACATATGTATGTATTCAGCTGTAGTTGTGTCAAAATTTGTCGTAAAATTATCAGCCATTAAGCCAGGAAAGTAATGTTTCAAACCAAATTCTTTTTGGACAGATGCATCATTCAGGGGTAGGTTAACGCCGCTCCCTGAAATGAGCCGAAATACTTTAATCAAAGTCATAAAATAAACAGAATTACAGTTGGAGAAAAAAAGTATCTTTAAATATAAATACATATGTATGTATGTATGTACATTAGGGTGGTCCTTAAAAAATCAAATTAAGGATTTTTTTCAGTTTCACCCCCGCAATCGGTAATACCACGGCCACAGATATCACATACAAATTTTGGTCCAGACTGGAGACGGTTAAGGCGTATCGCAAGGGGGGCAAAGTACAGATTCCTTTATAGACTCAAAAAATTAAAATTATTTTTTTTTATCATCTAATGCCCAAAATCGCTCTACCATAGTCGAAAATATCACATATAAAGTTGTGAATTTGCTAACATTAGTGTGGTACGTTAGGGTGGGGGGGGCTGAGATCTGATGGGTAAGCGCTGGAACGGGGTACTTGAGATCAATAAACTTCGATTGACGAGAATATTGATACATCATAATTTAAGACCCTACTGTAAATGCTTAAGATATGACGGACGGAAAATGTAAAAAGCCGACCCCAATGATCGGCCAACAAAAGTTTTTTTTTTTTAATTGCCTTGCAAAAGTATTTGGAACTCAGGGATGTGCGGCGAACTAATTTTCTAGTACGGTCTAATGCGCATATCTACGTGCATTAATGTATGTATGAATTTGCGTGAAATTTGAGCACACGCCAATAACCAAGGGTCGCCTTTCATTATCTGTTGTTTGGTGTTTGCCCCATTCGATTAGGGGAGGATTTTTATCACTTGCAGAAATACAAACTGCAAGTATCTAGTGTCAATGCGTTTATCACAATGAAAATATTTCGTGTGCTCGCAGTAGTTAAAAGTAATTGCTTCAATTTTATATTCAGCCTTTGTTACAACTCAGAACCCATTTTGCGACATCTCCTTGCATACGTATATGCGAGTATTGTACTATTCAATAGCCATCAGATAAAATTTAGAAATTTATTTTTAAATCCTAGGCATGTTTCACCTTAACGAACTAAAACCGGCAAGACTGACGATTTCTAAGCTGTTTTGTGTTTAAGCTATTGTTCCCCCACACCATATGCTGCTTTTGTTCCAGCATTTGTTTTCGCCCCCAACTACTTTTTTATACTTGAGGAAAACTACGATGACAAAACAAAATCATCAATAATGCATCAGGGAATGCACATCATTCAATTCTATTTTTAGTGCATTCTGCACACTTAAATGAAGGAAATGAAACATGAAGTATCTGGTAGTAAGTCAGTGAAGATGCAGCAGCCACTCGCTGGTACACGAGCACTTCACCAACGAGTACTTGTTGTCGACAACACCGGGAAGCCATAAAGCACACGCCCTAAATTCACACAAAAGGTCCTGGTAGTAATTGGGCGTCGAGCAAAGAAAACAGAAAAACAGCAACAACAACAACTACGGCAACTTATGAAATACAATACGAAGGAGCATATTTAACAGATACACAAAAGCAGACAATTGTGAACGTGTGTGGGCGAACACGGGCGGCAGGGATGTAGACGATGAGTCAAGAGAGACGATGAAGCAAAACACCGAAACACCGGTAAATACATATGCAGATACATACATACATACATACTTTTGTACATATCGCACACGATCTTCAAAAGTGACACAACTCAAAATTTGGCATTTTCGAAATTTGGCACTAAAAATGTACACAGAGCTTTTATTTACCTTTCAGCAAAAGCTGGAGTAAACTTTTGTTATAATTTGTTGAAAAAGCCTAAGGTAAAGTCTTTCTTGATCATATGATCAAGCATGTGCTAAGAAATAATTTTTTAAATTTTCTGACGAACGAGTAATTTTGAGTTTTGTCTATTTTGAATGCGGTTTGCGATATGTAAGTATGTATGTTTTTACATTCGCAAATACAGATGCAATAAAGTGGAGCAAAGAATAAACCCGAAGAGGAAAACTTGAAAAGAGGTAAATAGGAATAAAATCGGCTCATAAGTATGTACATACATACATACATAAAATATTAAAGAAAGGGCAAAAATGTAAATATTTTGTGTTTGATTACAAATACATATGTATGTATATGCATGTAATATGTATTGGGTGATAGGTGATACAATGGTGATGCAGATCTTTGGCAGCAGTTACACAGCTTTACCAAAAAAAAAAAAAAACAAGTTTATGCATATTAAACCAAACCGCCACGCTGAATGCGAATCCGCGGTCCGTTAGCCTCCAGCACGTCAGGTTCATGGGTAATTGAAGGTCAAGTAGGGAAAAATGCATTGAATAATTAAAATGCATAAAAGGACTTTTCTCCAGAAATTAAACGGATGTTGTGTCCTTAAGCAAAGACGTCTTCATATAACGTCCTCCTTAATAATTAGATTATTTTGTCCTCCCTTAGGCGCTTTAAAAGTTGGCAAGCCTACATACATACAACTATCCGATATAGAACCAGAACTATTGATATTGTTGCATCACTACATACCTATAACTGTCAAAATCAGTATATATAGTAATCGTTGCCTTTGTTTCGTGGAGTTGGGGCGAACGGGAAGGGGGTGTTAGTTAAAAGCAGTTAAAAGTTTTCTTCCATGTGTCAGTTTGGATACATACATATGTACTAGTATCGAGCAGTATCGATACCAAAAGTACTCAGAACTCGATTCCCAAAAGGATCGACAGCAGCCGATTTTTAAAAGTATCGATACCGATTACTCCAAAGTAATCAGAAAGTACTCAACACTCACAAAAGAGCTCGAAAATACTCAGAACTCGAAAGTACTCAAAAACACTCTGTTTCATCAATAATCAGTATTCAGTGCCAAATAGACCCTTAAAAGTACTGAGTTAAATTTACAATTACCGGTACTCAGAAATGACTGTACTCAATTTGAAGTTTCAATAGTTTTCAAGTGTAATACTTGTACCCAGAAAAGTTAGCCATTCATATAACGTAATTTGGGATTAATATATTATTTTGAATAAAGCCAAGCATTGACATGTTACCAACATGTGTAAATTTAAAAAGTACTCAGTACTCTCAAAATTACCCGAACCTTAAAAGTATGGATACTAAGGAACTCGATCCTCCAGTTTTTTTATAAATTAATGCAATCTTGCCATTGGAAATTACAATTTGTTTAAAGAGCATTATTTTTTGAAATAACTGCATATAGTATATATCCTATGTACGTTTGTACATACACAGGTATGTACATAAATACGTATCTGCACACAACGCTGTAGAGAATTGCAATTGACACTGCAATTCTCATTACCACAGCAATTGGAGCGTCTACAAAAACAATTGTGCAAGACTAATTAAAAGAAAATCGACGCACGCAGAAAGACAGTATAGGTATGGAAAAGCATACATACCTAATGGAAAATAAGAAACCAGTGCAAATGCAATGTAAAGACAAGCAAGTGCAACACACAAACGCCACAGTAAATTCATACATAGTAAAGCAAGAAAGCGCAAACTGTAAAAATTTAATACAAACTATTTAAAAAAAAAAAAAACAGCACTGCAGGTAAACAGAATGTAGTTGGACAACTAATTGTGACATTTCAATGTATCACACGCTTAGACCAGCGGCAGATCAAGTTGTCACATCTGCTCGGTTAGAAATGCATGTACATACATATGTACAATCGCACACAGGCTTCAGGAATGTATTAATTTAAAAAAAAAAAAACTTTTATTTTAAATGCATGTAATTCAATAAAAGCGTTCTTCTTTCATTAGAAGCCAAAGCAATATTTTGTGGCAATAAAAAAAAAAACGCAATACGATTAACTTGAACTCATAAATAGTTTTTTGTATTTGCTAGCAAACGAGAAATTTTGAGTTGATATACTTTTAAAGGACGTGTGCTATGCGTACATACATACAGTACATGAGCGATATGCTCATTTACTAAAAGAGTTATATAACTCAAAACATGAAATGTTTGAGCAAAAGATGCAGAATAACACGTTATATCATGTTTCATATCATTGTCTACAAATTTCGTGCTAAAATCTTTTGTAGTTGCCGGGTAAGAAGACAATGGCACGTTTGAATAAAAACTAACTTTGCTTAAATTTCAGACATTTTACTCGATTTAGTCAAATATATTATATACATATTTCTACATTTTTCAAGCAAATTTACTACTTTAAACTCGTCTCATAAAAATCTCGTTCTTCTTTCAGTCTTTTAGTAAATGAAATGTTTTATATCGATCGAAATATTTTTTTTTGTCTCTGCGCTGACAAACGATTGCAAATTAAACAGCTTTTAATTAAAAAGATTTTTCGTTGCTTTTTAATTGTTTAGCTATGTAGGTATGTATCATGTACATTAGACCTACATATTCCACTTTGCAAGCAAACAAAAAAAAGTTCACTGTACATCCCTGAGTCTAAAGTATTTTTGTAAGGCAATTTGGAAACCTAGTGGTGGTAATTTTACATTTTTCGGTGACGCCTACATTCTTTGGTTTTTTTTTAATATGTAGTTTTAAATGCTGGAATAAACAAAATACTTCCTTAGCAAAAGTTTAGTGATTTTTGGAGAGCTTTACTTTACTGACATTAGGGTTGTATGTTAGGATGATAAGAACTGATAGCTGGTGAGTACTAGCTTCGACTGTAAATGTCGAAGATACATTGAAAAATATAAGCAAGCAACCCCTGCATTCGGCAAAAAACAAAAAAAAAAACGAAATTACCTTCGAATAGAAATATATTTCTTTTGCAAAAAAGTTTCATAATTTTTTGCGAGCTTTAATTTACTGGCATTAGGGTGATACGTTAGGGAGATAAAAACTTAGATCTGGGGGGTACTAAAACGGGGTATTGAGGTCAATGAACTTTAGAAGATAGACAAGAACATCGATATAAAATATGTACTTTAAAATTCGACCGTAAATGCCGAAGTCACAACAAAAATTGCTTTCGAATCAACATACTTCCCTAGCAAAAGTTTCACAATTTTTTGCGAGCTTTAATTTACCGACATTAGGATGATACGATAGAGTGGAAGAAACTGAGATCTGGTGGGTAAGTAGTAGAAGCGGGTGCTCGAAGTCAATGAGCTTTGACACAAAGCCCCCGAGACAAGAACATTATACTTTAAGATCCGAATGTAACAATTTTTTTGTCATTAAATACCTTGCAAAAGTACTTAGACCCAGGGTTGTACGGCGAACTTTCTTCCAGGTACGGTCTAATGTACATATATACTTCATTGTGTTTTTTACAAAGTGTTGAAGTCTTTTGTATGAATCATATAGTAAATTGAAATGATATCGGAATGAAACCTTCTTAGTTAAATATATGTATAAACCTTCATGTACATACATACATACATACATAAATAAATACAAAGTACCAGACAATTTAGATGGCAACGCCAACAAGCAACTGGCCAAACAGGCAGCCGCAAGTTGGAATAACTAACTAATCCACCACCAATGCCAAGGTGAAGAAGCCGGTTCAAAAATTGCAAACATACATATGTATGTATGTATGTATGTACATATGTATGGATATAGACAAATATACAAACATTTTTTGTGGAGCTCTTGGTAAAATTGAGGCAAAAACAAAAACTATCGCACAAAATCAACAAGCCGACAACGGAATGAAAGAAAAGCAGAAGAGGATAATGCAAGTTATGTACATACATCTGTAGGTACATGAGTATGTATGTATGTACATATATAATTGCATACATGTATGAATACAAATGCAGGTACATATTTAAGGTGGTTACGAAGGGTTGCGGGGCCGGCCGTTCACAACAAAAATATATACATCAATATTTGCCTTGAAAATCTTTTAGTGGGGGGCGGGGTATCGAAATTGGACCACAGCCACAGACGTTTGAACTTAAACCCCCCAAGCTTTGAAATGTCTGGATTGGCTAGATAGTATTGCAAATTGTTCGCAAAATTTTTTAAAGCCCTACTTTAAAATAAATTTTTTTTTTTTTGATTTATTTTATGATATCCATTTAAAAAACTTACAATTTTCAACCGAAACTGTTTGTGATGGATGTACTTCGTTGGTTTTGTTGCTGCAGAGGCTTTTTGGAACACTTTTTTAGTTCGATGTTTCAATCTTTTTTGTTTTGTATGTAATATGTACGTCTGTATATATGTAGTATGTATATTGCACACTCACAAGTTTTGGATCTTTTTATATTTTAAGTTATAGCTTTTACCGCACTTTTTTCGATAGCAATCGTTTTTTTTTTTACGCTTATGCTTCAAAAACTAATGTACACTGGGTGAAATAACTCAAACCATGAAAAATTTAAATTATTCCTTTCTTCTGTTCCACCGTTTTCACGCGTTTTGCTCTCTTCCCTAGTTGGTTTGAACGCAGTTGCGCAGAAATGTACTACGCTGTGCTAAAGAATTTCAGGACAAAAGCGTTAAAAATTTGTTGCCTTTTTTTACACCACGCACCGAATAATATGAAAAATTAATGTTAAAATGAGCCAAATCCCGTAATCAATACAATTTTTATGTTTTGAAGTTCAAAAAAAAAAAAAAATTTATATGTAGTTAATTTTTTGCTTTTCAAAATGACAAATCAAGTTCCTGCAAGGTATCCTTCAAGTAAAAAACAACTATTACTGAGCGCTATAGAAGTAAAAAAAGGGCGGTTTCGTTATTCCTGGCAGCGGCGAATATTACAGCATCAGCGCATTCATCTGTGCGTAGACAAAAAAAAAAAGAAGAGTTTTACCCCCACACTCCCTACTTAACGCACTTTCTTATTTACAAGCCACACAAAGGATACACGGAGCACACTTGACAATTTCCTGTGGTTTTAAATACACCAACAATTATTTGAAATAAAACGATAACTCCTCATACCTATGAGTTGATTATTTGCTAATTTTTATTATATTGAAAACTGAATTTGGCTCAATTTATTTACAAGCAAAAAACTAGGTAAAATTAAGTTAATATTACATTGATTTATTTCTTTAACTCAGGTTTGCTGGCAGCCGCCTTATTTATAAAACCGCACAAGTACTCTCAACACAACCGCTCACAACGCGTTGCTAGCTCGAATAAATTGTTCGTTCGTCGCCGGCTCAAAGGAAAGCCATTGGAGTGCAACAGTGCTGCCATGCACGAAACTTTCTAGTGTTTGTCTACACTGGTCAACAACATGTATGATGTTCGCTGCAGGCAAAGGCTTCCAATCAGCGTTGCCGTTTTGATCCAAGTGGAACAAAAGTGATACGTTTTTCGATGAATTTTTATAGGGACACTTCTTTTTAAATTTTGATACTTTTCCAATCGTGTAAAAAAATCTCACAGAACTCGAAAACCTTGCCAGAGATGTATACAAGTTCTTCGCTCATAGGGCTTGTCGAGTTTCAAAACTACGTTGGTGTTAAAAATCATAAAGAGTGTCAAACGTTCGCTGGTTATCGTTGAAGCGATTGCCTATGTAAGACATACATATAACCATGATAAAAACATTACAAGGTAAATTCATTCTCCCAATTCGGCGGCCATGATTTTTTTTCTGACGTTTGCCAACATTTTAAAATCCCTGCAAACCAAAGTTCCCGAAATCTTAAGGAAATCGTTAGGAGTATCTCATTTCTGTAACGATTTTTTTCCGAATTTTCAAAGAAAATTATATGAAGTGATTGACACGAACTCGTAAAGAAATTTCTATACGAAAAATAAAGAAAATTCTAGAAAAATTTTGAAAGATATTCTTCACATAGCAGCATTATTTTCGTTGCCTCACAGATTTTCTTCCGAAATTTCGTAAAAGAATGGAAAGTGTGCGTAATTTATTTCATTTTAGAAAATTCGGCAAAAAATCGAACTAAATCTTAACGAATTCTTTAAAATTTCTTTACAATGCAGAATACTCTGAAAAAATGGTTTGCAGGGATCATATAAAATTGAAAATGAAAAAATTAAATTGTTCACAATTGTTGTTGTTTGAGATTGAAAATGAGAATGTGTGTGTAAGTTTGAGTTTTGAATTTTAAATATATATTGTTGGCAAACAATATAACAACGGCGACGACTGCCTCTCAATGGTTTTACCTTTTTATGTTGCTTTCGAGGCTGCCTGACTATCGGAGTAGATCACACTTTCTCATTAATGAACAAAAGTAAAAATTTGCTTATGTGTGTGTAACTTAGTAGAGTTTAAGCAGTCGTCTTTTTCGAGATATTTTCGACCACATGTCGACATACATACAGTATCGGTCATATCTATAGCACGCCATTTCGAAGTGATATTGTGTGCCCATTATGTTTATTTATTTATTTTTAAGAATTTTCAATTAAAATTTAGTTCATTCTCANAAAAAAGTGTAACAAATTTTCACCTAAATTTGAAACTTTTTTCCCGGAAGTGTTAGAATTTTTTTGAGTACACAGTTTTTTAGCCACTGCAATTTGAGTCTGATAATGTCCAAATTTCAAGTGGCTACGAATTACCGTTAATTTTTTAGAATTTTTTTTTCGCATTTGCTTCCATATAATGAATAAACTCAATTTATTTGTATATGGGCATTCCCA